>NC_080480.1:14373750-14680000 GCF_030265055.1 Doryrhamphus excisus | reverse complement strand
CCTCGTCCTCCAGGGGCGACGCAACCAAAACGAGGGACCTCTGTACGCTTGCTGTTCGCTGACCCTCTTCATGACACCAATGTTCATTACCGGCTAATGCGAGATGCGGTTGCCCAGATGGCGCCGCTTGTTATTACTCACGCTCTTCCAGCGTGGTGACCTGTAAATAACACCCTTAACTGCGTCGCCGCCATTGTCAAAAAAAGCTGATTCCGTATTTTTAAGACTGCTTGGGAAGAAATGTCGGGAGTTTTTAAATACTGACACCGGCGGGGCGAAGTGAGCGGGAATAAGCTCGATGAAGCTGCTAATGATGACGCTGTGATTGTGTTTAAAATGACAGCGGCGCACAATTAAGACTTCTGGCTCCGGTAAAAGTTTGTGGGCCCATAATTTCTGCCATCATACAGTTTGACACACCAAGCCTCACAGAGCTGATTCACACAGGTCCATTAAACTTTCAACAAACGCCTCTATAAACACACAAATGCGACATTCCGAGGCGCTCCGAGACAACATAACGCAAATATGGGGACTCGTCGTAAAAGTCAGTCAAATATGAAGTTATCTCAAATTGAAGCAAGGCTCAAACCACCTAGAAAACCAAGTAAGCTAGCACTCTGGTGATGGAGGCAAGAATTTTTTTTTTTTTTTTAATACTCCTATTTGTTAATACAACATTGGTTCTGTTGCTGCGTCTCGAATTAGCAACGACAAAAAAATAGCATTAACAGCTGTGGCTGTAGGCAACCTCCTAATTGTTTTTTTTTAATCAATGAACTGAAATGTTCCCTCATGTTACACATGAGGTCATCAGTGGTATTACTCCTATTTGTTAATACAACATTGGTTCTGTTGCTGCGTCTCAAATTAGCACTGACTAAAAAAAATATAGCATTAACAGCTGTGGCTGTAGGCAACCTCCTAATAGTTTTTTTTTAATCAATGAACTGAAATGTTCCCTCATGTTACACATGAGGTCATCAGCGGTATTACTCCTATTTGTTATTACAACATTGGTTCTGTTGCTGCGTCTCAAATTAGCAATGATTCAAAAAATATTGTATTAACAGCTGTGGCTGTAGGCAACCTCCTGATTGTTTTTTTATCAATGAACTCCACAATTCGTGAGTGGTCAGCACCCGGCAATTTTATCTCCACATGCGCTATCAAATACGTTGTCGTGCTATCATCAGTTGGTGTGGAAATGTTACCTCATGTTACCCATGAGGTCATCAGCGGTATTACTCCTATTTGTTATTACAACATCGGTTCTGTTGCTGCGTCTCAAATTAAAAAAATATAGCATTAACAGCTGTGGCTGTAGGCAACCTCCTGATTGTTTTTTTTAATCAATAAACTCCACAAGATGGCACTATCGTGAGTGGTCGGCACCCGGCAACTTTATCTCTACACGCGCCCATGAGGTCATCAGCGGTATTACTCCTATTTGTTATTACAACATTGGTTCTGTTGCTGTGTCTCAAATTAGCACAGACTCAATCAGGAGGTTGTCTACAGCCACACCTGTTAAAAAAATTATTGCATTATCAATGAACTCCAGTATCGTGAGTGGTCAGCACCCGGCAACTTTACCTCTACATGCGCTTTAGAATATTTGTAGTGCTATTTTTTTTTTCAAAAAAATTGAATAAAAAACAGCAGTAATTTGACAAGAATACATTTAAAATATTGAGAGGAAAACGTTATAAAATGTAAAAAAAAAAATCATAATATTCTAAAGAACGATAAATCGACAAAAGTTGGAGAGAAAAAAAAGCAGAGTTGAAACAACATGATATCAAAATGCTGTGATGCAGTTATTTCTTGTACTATATATTACGTCAACCTTTTTTCAGTATGTGGTCCTCGCATGAAAAAACTAGAACTGGTCTCTTAGTCTTCAACTCCTGAAATCAAATCACTTTTGTGCGATATTTTTAAATCGACTGTAAATTAAGTTTTTCACATGCCAGGAAATAACATCTCTTCAATTATCACCTGCTTCCAATTAACACCCAAAATTGCTTGCACTTTAGGTGAATATACACCCTGGTTCAAATTAAAGTATATCTGAGAAATATAGTCAAATAAAATTCAACCCATATTTCCTGGCGTACTATGAGCAAGAGTAAATATTACTTCATTATTATTATTATTATTATTATTATTTGCAGCATATGGATTTCTGCTGTCACTTACCTTTCTGAACTGCATTCCTACATAGTACTAGAAGTAGTAGTAGCACAAACCAGTTGAACACGTACCTTCATACATAAATTGTGACGTTCCAGTGCACCGTGTTCCCCGGGCGCAGTCAGGTCAAATTTGTTGTACGCGACCCCTCCGATTGCATAACGCGCCTCGACTGGCGGCCGCGATGCGACAACCTGCAGAAGACGTAAAAAAGAAAAACACAAGACAACATTCAAGTCAGCCAGCCGACATCAGAGCACGTGTGACATGAAGAAGATGCGACAGGAGGCGAAACACAAGCAGGAAGATGGAACAGAAAGTCTCAACTCAACACGACCCTGTTGGAGGTGATGTAACTATTACACGGGTTGCTCTACTCTTTAGTACTAGCGGAAAGTATGATATTAGGGATTGCCTAATACACTTGCAGGCACACGTGTGCAAATACACATAGTTCAGTTGCAAATGTGAAAATTGTAAATATGGTGTAAAAACATTGTTATTTTCATGGAAATTTTTTTTTTGTGATGTTTATGTTGTAGCCGAACAAGCTATTGGTACCTCGTTGGAGGCGTTGAAGCAGTGAGAGACATAAGCTAACTTTCCAAGCTAACCCACTCCACTCCAACGGACAATAAAGGGACGGCAGAGCTCATTCTCGATAAGACTCCTGCAGTTCCGTTCACACAGTAAATACTTCATGACTTGGTCTGCGCTTTTTCACCTGTACAGGGGATCGAACCCGTTATTTTTGTGTACAATTTTAGTTATACTGTGTATAGGTATGTTATAAAGCTTGTATGTCATTGTATGATTATATCACCTCATACTTTGATATGTGACAAAAAAAAAAAAACATTAAACTATATTACGAAAGCAGGAAGTGAACAAATGTAACAGTTACTGATTGTAAAAGTACCAGATGGAGGGGTAGGATTTAATAAGCTTTGCTTCTTCCTACTCCTTTCGGACATGTGGGACTCTGAACTGATTATGGGATGCATTCAATTGTAATCTGATGCATGTTCAAATGAAATAAAGCCATTACCATTTATTAATAGCTATTTTATATAGTTTGTATATATATTTAATTTTATTTAATTTTATTTTTATTTTATATAGTTATTGCATAGTGTAAATGTAACTTGTGGTAAGGGTATTTATGTTGCTTTTTATATTTATTTGTAATTTCAATGTTAAAAAAATGTCAATTTAATTTGTAAGCACATGGAAATCACTAGTGGGGGAGGGTGCCATGTAAAATATTACCTTGGGCTCCTCTTTGTTGATGATGGAAATGCTTTTCCTTGCCTAAAAATTTTCCTAAAACCCGTGTTCCACCTGCAAAATACCCCAAAGCTACAGTGGGTGTTTTGTATTGCACCTTGATGAGCTATGTGAGAAGTTTCAAGTCAATTTGACTTACTGGGTCATGTTTTGGGGTTGTATATGTCCGAAAAATAGCACATCATCCAGACGATGATAAGTGGGGTACATTGTGTATAATATAATAAATAGTGCATTATTTTTTGTAGAAGTTACTGGATTCATCCTCGGATCGCCAGCAGAGCGTTCAGCAATGTGGTCTTTCTGCATTGGTTATTGTTTACCCGAGAATAAACTTAGTGACCTTTACATCCTTTGTTGTTGTTGTCACTAAGAATGAACGCACGTTTGCAGAAGTAATTCTCGGTTGGTTCTCATGCGGTGAGATGAAATAACAACATGCTACTGCAGTGCAGAATATGCTTTTGGTTTCAGCCTTGGTGAAAGTTGGCAGTCTGTTCTTGTTTATTCACGTCAATGCTGATTCTGTCAGCTGCAAGCACTTGACATACGCCTCCTCCAGTTGTTGGGAGGATGTGGACAGAATGTCTATTATCTCCATCTTGTTTACTGTTTGACCACAAAGCATACCTAGATAATAATGTGTCTGTAATATACAGCTTAGAGGCCACATTGATGGACATGGCTATAGTCCATTGGAACTCTGTTTTGTTGAACAAATTGAACTCGGGTCTCCTAGCTGTGAGGTCCGCGCGCTAACCACGAGACCGCCGTGCAGCCCCGTGGTAGACAATGATCTATTATTAGTCAAAACATATGGAAATACAATAAATATGTATTACATCACATTACTTTACTGTATTAAGTCAGCCATGATATGTCTGACATAATAGAGTAAGACAAGATTCTCCTCCCATGCCGTGTGGAAGTGGTAATATTTTGGCTTCTGAAGTTTACAAAAAAATAAATCTGAAGCTAACCGGTTAGCTTTTTAGTTAGCTGGTGGCCATGTAGAGTCCCAGCAATGTAGAAATGTAAATGAATTTAGAAAGTCTAACAAGTTTTCTATGCTTAAATGTATTAACATTGACATATCACATATTAACATATGTGCCCTGTGATTGGCTGGCCACCAGTCCAGGGTGTACCCCACCTCTCACCCGAAGACAGCTGGGATAGGCTCCAGCATCCCCATAATCCTTGTGTGGATAAGCGGTAGAAAATGAATGAATATTTAAGCATTATTAGAGACCTCTAGACATGAAATAACACCCCTATATTGCCTTTTATACTCCTATTACTCAAATTTGTAAATAAAAGGAAATAAAACCTTTTAGGGGCTGCACGGTGTATGAGTGGTTAGCACACAGGCTTCACAAATAGGAGACTCGAGTTCAATTCCACCATCGGCCATCTTTGTGTGGAGTTTGCATGTTCTCCCCGTGCATGCGTAGGTTTTCTCCGGGTACTCCGGTTTCCTCCCACATTCCAAAAACATGCTAGTTTAATTAGCGACTCCAAATTGTCCATAGGTATGAATGTGAGTGTGAATGGTTGTTTGTCTATATGTGCCCTGTGATTGGCTGGCCACCAGTCCGGGGTGTACCCCGCCTCTCGCCCGAAGACCCCCCACGACCCTCGTGAGGAAAAAGCGGTAGAAAATGAATGAATCCAATATCATGGGGATTCATTTAACGCTGTTGGGTTTAGAACCAATTCAGCGAGGGATGACTGTATATAGTAATTACAGGTGTATGGCTAAAAACGGTGTTCTCGCCCATTTCGGGCACCACAAGAGAAGCAGTCATCGCTCGTCGTCGGCCTGCTGCGGAGGCCACTTAACGATAACCTCACACAATAATTGAGACGGCCTCACACAGAGCTTTATGTCAACGACTCTGAATGCAGGAGAACAGCAGCTCACGGCGAGCTGATGCCGCTATCAGCATCGCAGCACGACAGCGGAGCACAAATGGAGGGGGGCTTAATGGATGCACTTTGATGCAATTACAAACTTAAATGGCTAAGTTCAGTCACCCTGATGAAGACGGCGGTGGCAGCGGCGGGTAATGCCGGTGCAAATATGTCCAAATGGGAACTTTCGGGGAGCAAACAATTGTTTGATGAAGACGGCCTTCCAGAAAAGCGTGACTAAGAGCTAAAGTAACGAGAGAAACGGTTTCAATGTAATGCATCTGGCAACGGCAGCAGATGTAAACGCAGACGTAGACGTTTCATGTAGGAGCCACACATTGGAATTGTTTACTTAACTCAATCACGGGCAGCCATGTTGCCGTGAAGATACTCATTACGGAGCTCTCAAGGACTTGAATGCGCAATCTGATTCGTCGGCATGGTAACAGCATCCCAGGGTGCTTTTTACACTTGCACCATTTAGTCCGTTTTTTTGTTGTTGTTTTTTTTTAAATCGAACTCTAGTTTGTTTTTCTCCCAGCAAAAGAATGTTTATTATATATAATTATATATAAAATGTTATTGAGAAATTTTTTTTATTAATTTTTTTTTTTTTGTCAAAATGTCTGACAAATTTTATATAATCGGGCAAAAGCAGCCTAAAAAGCAAGCCAATAAGCAGGCTAATACTAGCCTACTACTACTACTACTAGTAGTAGTAGTAATAATCAGAAGAAGAATAATGATGATAGTAATAATAATAGGCTAATTAATAGGCTAATAAGCAATCCAATAAGCAGGCTAATACTAGACTACTACTAGCCTCGCTCAACACACATTATGGTCTTTGGGTCTTTTATAACCATTATAGACATTTGGGAATGTTCTCTTGTTTGTTTCTGTGTGTTATTTGTTTTTTTCTTTTCTATCCCCTCCTGCTCCAGAAGCCCGGCAGCTCCAAAACAACAAAACATTCATTCATTTTCTACCGCTTTTCCTCACGAGGGTCGCGGGGGTGCTGGAGCCTATCCCAGCTGTCTTTGAGGCGAGAGGCGGGGTACACCCTGGACTGGTCTAGTAATAATCAGAAGAAGAATAATGATGATAGTAATAATAATAGGCTAATTAATACTATAATAATGATTATTATATAACTGATGACTGTCTACTGGACAGAATGGTTGCAGAGATTGAGCAGCGGTTTTGCAGTGTAGATTGTGTGTACGTTTTTTTTTTTAAATCGAACTCTAGTTTGTTTTTCTCCCAGCAATCGAACTCGAACTCTTCCAAACGACCTTGCTGCAATTGAACGGGCGAATGAACCAATCAGGAAGGAAGTGCATCAGTTCTTCCTGTTTGGGGACACTTAAACTAAACCCGACAAGACCAAAGCAGTGTGCCGCCAGTCTTCAGTTTAGATCAAAAACGGTGCTACAAACTGGAAATATTAATTCTGCTATAATGCAAGCAGATTTTTCATTTAGGAAAATCATTAAAGCAGCTTAATATTTTGCATTTTGTTCCCTTTTTGTACCCAGTATGAAGCAAACTGTGATTATCACATGCTGTTACTCCCCGACTACTACTACTAATTAACAAGCATGTCTTCCCGTGGACAAAATTGATAGCGTTTTGCCACTCCTGCATAAGATATTGCTGTTTGGGGCGTTTTACCGCAATGTTTTTCTTGACAGGACACCTATAGATTGTTGGAATCCTTGGTTAGAAGTCAATACATGGACACCTCATTATTATTATCTCCCCTGTCAGTTTGGATCGGATTGAGTTTGAAAGATTTATGAGTAAAGTTTGCATTGGTTAATAATTCAAAAGGGGAACCTTTGAGAAAACTGCACCCAAGGCTCAGGGAGATGTTTTTATATTTTTGCTAGGCCGGAATTTCGAAAACGTATATTCATGTTTTTCAAATTGTGAACTTTTGTCCACATGCAAAACTAGAAGTTCACTGTAACCATCAGTCTTGGAAGTTGTCTTGTGCTTTGGTAGCTTTTCTGCGTCTGTTGACTGCGTTGTTAAATATACATTCAAGTGTGATACTTTTACGATTTTTGCAATTATGGTTCAAGCAGAAATTAGATATTCTTGATTATTTTTAATCCATACATTACCGTTAAAAAGTAAATTTAACATTAACGCAATACAGTAGTGCCTCATTTCTTGCGATTCATTGTTTCCAGACCCGACCATGATAAGTGAATTTAAGCAAAGTTGGATTTCTTGTTTTTAAATAAAATACCGTATTTTTTGGACTATAAGTCGCTCCGGAGTATAAGTCGCGCAAGGCCAGAAATTTGGTTGAAAAAAACATACATAAGTCGCACTGGAGTATAAGTCGCACAAGGCCAAAAATGCATAATTAGGTAGCAAAAAACATACATAAGTCGCACTGGAGTATAAGTCGCACAAGGCCTGAAATTTGGTAGAAAAAAAACATACATAAGTCGCTCTGGAGTATAAGTCGCACAAGGCCAGAAATTTGGTAGAAAAAAAACATACATAAGTCGCTCCGGAGTATAAGTCGCGCAAGGCCAAAAATGCATAATTAGGTAGCAAAAAACATACATAAGTCGCACTGGAGTATAAGTCGCACAAGGCCAGAAATTTGGTAGAAAAAAACATACATAAGTCGCTCCGGAGTATAAGTCACACAAGGCCAAAAATGCATCATTAGGTAGCAAAAAACATACATAAGTCGCACTGGAGTATAAGTCGCATTTTTTGCGGGTAATTTATTTTCCAAACTACTTGACCAAAACAGACATTACGTCCTCTTGGAAGGCAAGTTCTACCAATAAAAGAATAGAGGCTGAATAGGTGTAAGATATGCTAACACAATGGTTATTCAGCTTCACAAAAAAATAAACATGAATGTTTATTATATATAATTATATATTATATATAAAATGTTCTTGAGCCCCCCTAAGTAATTTGATATTTTGTATTAATTTTTTAATTTTGTATTGATTTTTTTTTTTTTACAAAAAAATGTCTGACAAATTTTATATAATAGGGCAAAAGCAGGCTAATAAGCAAGCCAATAAGCAGGCTAATACTAGCCTACTACTACCAGTAATAATAAACAATAAGAGATAATGATGATAGTAATAATAATAGGCTAATTAATAATATAATAATGATTATTATATAATTGAGCAGTGGTCTTGCAGTGTACATTGTGTGTACTTTCTACTTTTTACTTACTTGTAAATTTAATGGTGGCCTAAAACAACTGAGTATCTCTACTAAATCTGTCCAAAAGTAGAAAAGTTATATCCTGGTTCTTGTTTGTTATTTGTTTTTTTTTTATATTTTTGAATGTCTACTACATTCATTCATATCCTGTGCATCTCCAGGGGGCTAAGCCCCCCCTGTTCTCAGAACCTAGTGATGCCCCTGGTAACACTACTGACATCTATTGACTAGAGTAGAATACTACTTTGTCTTTAAATGTTTGTTTTTGATGAAATATTAAAATAAAATGTTATTTTTTCAGTTTTTTTTATAGATATAAATGTTCTAAAAAAGCTATACATTCTGCACCTTTCACTACTGAGAATATTTTCAACCGCCCCAAGCACTCGGAAGCGATGGCATTCGTCAGTGCAAATGTCAAAGGTCGTCTTGGTGCAGCGGAGAACACTGGTGAGCTACTGTAGCGAGCAGAAAGTCTTCGCAGCCTTCCCGAGGTCTCAGCAGCCCCGGGGCCGAGGGAACGGATTGCTCCAATTACAGCAAGCACTCACGCACCACAGACCCCCCCACCCGTCCCCCCTCGACACATGCAACGCTCTATTGGAGTGGACTTAGAGTAGTGACATGTTCCCTCTGGAGCACCCAATTCCAGACAGCTTCTTTATCTTGCTAGCTTCCATTCAGATTGGGTGTGTCCTTCTGCCACTCCTGAGATGATTGGCTGCAATTACATTCCCGTCCATAATTTTTAGTGGTGGATCCTTCAGAGCGCACACACCTGAGAGACAAGAACGGCGCAACGACTTGGGAGCGTCGGGAAAATCACCGTGTTAATTGAGAGAGCCGCACTTTAGAGATTGACTAATTGATCAAGGCTTTTAGCCAGGCAGATTATTCACGGCTACAACATCACGGCGGGAGGAGCCTTGTCAGTGATGATTCATGTGTCTCCTCCAGAGTCGGTCTCCGTGGTGTCTTTTGTTCTGCGAATACGGAGCGGGGGGCGGAGACGAAGATATCGCAAGCCTCTTCCTCTAAATCAGAATGTTACAAAAAAAAAAGGCTGGTGTTGATATCTTGCCACAAATGATACAGTGTTGGGTGTCAGCGCACGTTCCCAGCCCCGAAACGGCCGCCCGGGACCCCCGTGCATCATGGTGGTATAGGCGAGATGTATGGTGGGGGGTGTAATGGAGGCAGGCGGGGACCCGGGAAATGTCTCCATCGCACAGGTCGTGCTGTGATCATGCCCCAGTGTGTCATCGTCTGGGAAAAATGAAAAGTGGTGCAGAGAGTAATAAATGGAAGGGAAGACGAAAATACTTTGGAGTGGGATCTGCTCAGGTGGGTGACTGAAACTCTGGGTGGAGATTTTGGAAGATGATATCACAAGAGAAGAATGTAATGTTTGGACACATTAATCATGAGGAGAGCCTGTAAAAGTCTGAAAGTTAAAGGCCCCATTTTATACTATTTATGACTTACAAGTCTTAAAGGTACAGTACAGTATCTCAATACAGTACAGTAGAGTCCCACTTTAAATAATTATTCTTTTTTGGGGGGGACAGAGGGGGAGCTGTAGCTATGAATCCAACATTTTCCAGCATGAAGATGCCTTGACAAGATGTGATGTTGTGTAACTGCATGTTTTGTAAGTACAAAACTATATGCTATCTACCTGTAATTCTTCTTTCATGTGTAAACATGTAATGTATAATACAGGATTTTGGGCATGGGGTGTCCAAAGTGTGGCCATTTGCGGCCCATGGCACAAAATTTAATGATCTGCAATAATTTTTTTTTGAGTAAAGTCAAAATATATGAAAAAAGATTTCAAGGTTGCATTTTGACGAGAATATTATGAGGGAAAATTTTATTCATTCATTCATTCATTTTCTACCGCTTATCCTGGTGCTGGAGCCTATCCCAGCAGTCTTCGGACGAGAGGCGTTGTACACCCTGGACTGGTGGCCAGCCAATCACAGGGCACATATAGGCAAACAACCATTCACACTCACATTCATACCTATGGACAATTTGGAGTCGCTAATTAACCTAGCATGTTTTTGGAATGTGGGAGGAAACCGAAGTACCCGGAGAAAACCCACGCATGCACGGGGAGAACATGCAAACTCCACACTTAGATGGCCGTGGGTGGAATTGAACACGGGTCTCCTAGTTGTGAGGCCTACGTTCTAACCACTCAGTTATATTATGAGCAACAGACAAAATTTTGTTGAATTTTTTGGAACATTAGATTGTGGAAAAGGTTATAATGTTGCAAGAATAACAAATGACAAGAAGGAAGTTGAACTAGCCTGGCCATGGGTGGATTCGGTGGAATAGGTGCAGATTCTGGAAGATCTAGAAAGCTTTCTGTGCGGGTCGCTGCTCTATAGGAGTCCACAACTCAAAGAGCAAGTCAGGGATGAAAAATTAGCATAATAGGTCCCATTTAATGCTATTGAGACAGACAGAAATGTGTCTCCAAGAAGAGACTTTTTACATATACTCTGTAATTCTGCACTTGTCCAGTAAGGAAGTACAAGAAAACAAAGCGTGGGACACGACGTTAAGTGTAAAATTCGAACCAAAAAAATCCTTCAATGACTTATTTCCAGGAGCATGGTGGTGGCTGTGAAGGACGATGGCGCATAGAGGAGGAAATGACAAGGACTTTCTCCAGTGTGGGGCATCTATGTGACATGAGCAGGATGGAGTGGAGAGCCAATGAGATGGCAACTCATTACTGCACGTCTGCAGCACAGGCAACATCATCAATCAGCTCCTCAGCTTTCCAGATCAATACCACGTCATTACCTGTTGGCGGGCCTATGCATACGTCTCTCTGAAAAGACAGGAGGGAGGAAGGGTGTGGGGCGGGGAGTTGTTGGGGGAGGGGGTCTAAAAAAAAAAAAAAAAACCATCATGGCCCTCCCTTCTTCCTTATTTACAGAGCCATTTGTTTGTGTCAGGAGCGCCGGCGGGTCACAGGTGGCGCCAAAATGAAGCGCCGTCTTCCCTCAATCAAGTGTGCGCTACGCATCCCGGAGGATGCATTTGACCGCCGACCGCAAGGGTTTGATTTCAAGTTAGGCTCGAAGGAGGAAGACAAGCGAATGCTGAATCCCGGTTGGAAGTCGGTACCGCTTGGGTCAAGGTCACATGACAACGCCGTACTTATTTGTGCACACAAGAACAGATCCAAAAAAAGTATATTATTAAATAGCAAGTCTAGTTTGCATGGCGGCCTATTGGCCAATTCATTAGGTACAGCTGCCTAAATGACATGCAATACATGCAATATTCATTCATTCATTCATTTTCTACCGGTTCTGCTGGAGCCTATCCCAGCTGTCTTCAGGCAAGGGGCGGGGTACACCCCGGACTGGTGGCCAGCCAATCACAGGGCACATATAGACAAACAACCATTCACACTCACATTCATACCTATGGACAATTTGGAGTCGCTAATTAACCTAGCATGTTTTTGGAATGTGGGAGGAAACCGGAGTACCCGGAAAACATGCAAACTCCATACAGAGATGCCTAAGGGGGGAATCAAACCCGGGTCTCCAAGCTGTGTGGCCTGCGCGCTAACCATTCGTCGTGCAGCCCTATGAGTTTTCTTGTATTACATGTCGTAGTAGTAGTATTAGTAGTATTAGTAGTAGTAGAATAAAAAGCAATGTTTCACTCTTTAGAAATAAATTGTGTAAAATTGTCAAGCTGTCAATTTGTCAAGCTGGGATAGGCTCCAGCATACCTCAAATGCATTCGAGTGTGAGATAAAAAAAAAACATTTTTATTTTATGATTTTATGATTTTATGATTTTATGATTTTATTATGTTATTATGTTATTATGTTATTATTTTATTATTTTATTATTTTTTTTACTTTATTATTTTATTATTATTTTTACTTTATTAATTATATTATATATATATATATATATATATATATTATTATTTTTACAAAAAGCAATAATGCTTCATATTTATATTTTAATATATTTTTTATACATTTTATAGGACTTTTCAGGAATTTTATTACATTTTTTTAAAACAAAAAAATGATACCAAAATATTAAATGTTATTATAAAAAGGTATGATTTAACAAATGTAATGTCTTACCCTTAATTGGTGTGGCCTGGCACCCTCAACCCTTCTCAACCCAGCAGAGAAGATAAAGCCCCCCACCCGGGACCACTCTATGAGGAAGACAAACAGAGATAGAATCAGTAGATGAATAGATGGAGCATGCATCCATCCATCCAGCACAGAGGAGCACTTTGCTGCCCCAACAGTGCTCTCTGGTGGTATACAAACTTCTCTCCTCACACACACACATGCATACACACTGTCTATTTGCATGTGGATCAGAAGTTGTCAATCATCAAACAGTTTAGACGGCAAGAGCATGGAGAAGATGCTGTGCCTCATCCTGGAGCAAGTTCACAGCATGAAACTCCTGCATGATGCTGCACCTTGGTGATGTATGTGAAGGAAAGGGGGGGGGGGGTGGTTATCTTCTGCTTTGAATGAGCTTGCACACTCTTCAGGGCCAAAAGGTTCCCTGTGGAGCTGCTTGAGATATTAAAATGGGTGCTCCCTCTGGTCCAACCCCCCCACATACACACACATCCTCATAGGATCAAAGTACTCGCCCCTGCAGCTCGCAGCGTGGCCTGATTAGAGTAACAATGTGAAGATTGCTTCTCTTTTATCTTCTTACGTCTTTCTGCAAAGTCATCCTATTGGTCAAAAAGTGAGATCTTTTTCTTTGGCCTTTTGCCTTCTCTCGCAGATGGAAAGTCAAAAAAAACGATGCCCGCCAAGGACTGGTTCAGTTACTTTGCACTACGCCAAATGTCCCTCCCCCCAAACCCAACCTCTACTCGCCAAGTATTGATGCAGTCATTACCCAAAGCCTGTGGTCCTAATCAAATGTGACCGGAATCAAGCAGCGAGTGAGGCCGCTGACTAACCCGTGGTCCTGGTGAAACAGCTGTTTTAGCTCTAATTAAAGGGGAAGTAGCAGGTGTCACCTGGGCAAACACTACAGGGGCACACCTGCTTGCATTTATTTGATCCAAAGTGCTTTGGACACGCCGCCGCCACTTTAAGGCACCGCCGCCGCAGCCACGGAGCACCGCTCGATGGAGGCAAGCCAAGCTGGCGAGTACGCGCCACTGCAGGCGGCTGCGGGCCGGGGGTGGACCCCTCCGGGGGGACGTCGTCGCCATCCCTGCCTGCGACGTAGCGGAAACATCTGTAAGTGAGCGGACCTGCAGTGACTCCATCAGTGAAGGTTCTGGCTCTGGGAAGATAATTGTCTGCAAAAGGGGGGGGGGGACTCTAGAGGCTGTAAAGGCAGCTTGTTTCAGATGGGGGGGGGGGGGTGATTTCACAGGACATTTAACTTTACACCGCTCATTTGTTACCTCTTTGGGGTGTTACCAAATATCCATTAGGGGGGGATTCCACCCTTAACCTCCATTGGTTTTTATGTGTGTGTCGATCAGCCTGGGGTAAAAATGTCACCCGGCTTCTGGGGGTATTAGCATGACGGGCGCTAGCTGGCACAAACAGATGCCAGCTTAGGCTGGTCTGATGTGATGCAATTTTCTGTCACTCCCAACCCCCCCCCCCCCGATGGGAATGTTTACCATTTATTAATTTGGTATATTTTAATTTCCGGCTGATGAGTGGTTAGCGCGCAGGCCGCACAGTTAGAAGACTCGAGTTCAATTCCACCCTCGGCCATCTCTGTGTGCATGTTCTCCCTGTGCATGCGTGGGTTTTCTCCGGATACTCCCCAGCGACCCTCGTGTGGATAAGCGGTAGAAAATGAATGAATATTTAAGCATTATTAGAGCCCTCTAGACATGAAATAACACCCCTATATTGACTTTTAAACTCTTATTACCCAAATTTGTAAATAAAATGAAATAAAACCTTTTAGGGGCTGCACGGTGTACAAGTGGTTAGCACACAGGCTTCACAAATAGGAGACCCAAGTTCAATTCCACCCTCGGCCATCTCTGTGTGGAGTTTGCATGTTCTCCCTGTGCATGCATGGGTTTTCTCCGGGTACTCCGGTTTCCTCACACATTCCAAAAACATGCTAGGTTAATTGGACTCCAAATTGTCCATAGGTGTGAATGTGAGTGTGAATGGTTGTTTGTCTGTAAACAAACAACCATTCACACTCACATTCACACTCACATTCATAACTATGGACAATTTGGAGTTGCTAATTAACCTAGCATGTTTTTGGAATGTGGGAGGTATGAATAGGTATGAATGTGAGTGTGAATGGTTGTTTGTCTATAAACAAACAACCATTCACACTCACATTCATACCTATGGACAATATGGAGTCGCTAATTAACCTAGCATGATTTTCGAACCGGAGTACCCATTCACGGGGAGAACATGCAAACTCCACACGAAAATGCCGAAACGGCGATCCGAATCCTGATCAGCCACATCTTGTGACTATGTAGCCAACATTCTAACCACTAAAGCACTGTGCGGTCCCACTTTTGTTAGCTTTGCTGCAGCTTTAGCTAGTATATGCTAACCTGCAAAACAGTGGCACGTACTATGTAATATACACAGTTAATGAAACAATAGTAGTCAATGGTTACCCTGTCACTCACTGAGTTGCCTAGCAAAATTGGTACACAAGCTCCGGTTGGATCGTATTTTCCGTACTGATGGATTTGCTGTGCGCTAAGAACGCTAAAACACGGCAAGTTTAATTTGAACATAATTTCTGCGTACTTATACATGCTGCTTGTTGATTTGTTTGAGCACTGCTGCCACCTAGCTGCAGGCTAGTGTATCGTCCAAGCATGAAGACACTGATACCGACACCCCCAAACACCTCGCCCACTATTTCAGAAGCACTGCTTCAATGTAACAATTTCACCCCACACTGGAAAATAAAGTGAATTAATTCCCCACCTCTGTAACAATTCTTCCATTGTCTTGCCAAAATCACACGGAGGCTGCCGCTGCTGCTGCGCCCTGTCGCAACATTTCCTTTGTTGCGTCGACAATACATTAATTTCATGAGTGAACAGGCAAAGGCTGGCAGTTTGTGCGGAGCTAAACTGTGTTTAATTGGATTCGAATCCGGGGCAACACCACTGGAGGCTTGTTCCCATCTTTTATTTCAATAGCACCTGGAGCGTAATGGTGCTGATTACGTCCCACCCCGTGGTTCGGGACCCTGGCCCCCTCCAGGGAATAGTCACGGTCTATGCTGCCCCCCACCCCAAAAAAAAAAAAATAATGACTACAGGGAGGTTTTTTTTTGAGATGAGCGCCAGGGTTAAAGACAAATATGATAATCCAAAACTAATTAATTGTTTACCACACACGCTCATATGGCTCCAAGAAAGACTCTCATTCATACAGGCATAAAATTAACAGTGAAATTAAATTAAAAGACACAATTCTGCAGGGAGAACTTTTTGTGAAATGATGTTCAAAGCACCAAAATGAGCGACTGAAACCGGAGCAGCAGACTTAAAAGCAAGTAATAAGTCATAAATGCCCTTGTTTGCTACAGGGGACCCCCTGTAGTTGTAGTGTGTAACCTATATTTTAAAAAGTCTGTCTATATTAAAAGGCATATTTTGTTCATTTGTTGAAAGCCTGTGCTTTATGACGCACTTTAAATATTGATAGCAGATGTTTTAAATTATAAGCTGATACCAAGTTATTGGAAACAAAAAGAGGATAGCAGTACTTTATTTTAAGATGTGTAGAGAAGCCTGGTTTCAGATTTGTTATGACTAAAAATTTGACAATTGAGGTGTTACGTGTAATTATGTAAAAAGATAACTCTACAATGTTAAGTTCAAGAAAAAATAGTGGCAAATTAAACCTAGCAATGACAAAAATATAATTTAGCAATAACAACATGTCGATTTTGGACACCACATGATTTTTAGATATTCATTCATTTTCTACCACTTATCTTCACGAGGGTCACGGGGGTGCTGGAGCCTATCCCAGCTGTCTTCGGGCGAGACAGGTGGCCAGCCAATCACAGGGCACATATAGACAAACAACCATTCACACTCACATTCATACCTATGGACAATTTGGAGTCGCTAATTAACCTAGCATGTTTTTGGAATGTGGGAGGGGAAACCGGAGTACCCGGAGAAAACCCACGCATGCACGGGGAGAACATGCAAACTCCACACAGAGATCGCCGAGGGTGGAATTGAACCCTGGTCTCCTAGCTGTGAGGTCTGCGCGCTAACCACTCGACGCCGTGCAGCCTAGTCGCCAATTAACCTAGCATGTTTTTGGAATATGCGCTAACCACTCGACCGCCGTGCAACCTAGTCGCCATTTAACCTAGCATGTTTTTGGAATGTGCACTAACCACTCGACCGCCGTGCAGCTTAGTCGCCATTTAACCTAGCATGTTTTGGGAATGTGGGAGGAAACCGGAGTACCCGGAGAAAACCCACATATGCACGGGGAGAACATGCAAACTCCACACAGAGATCGCCGAGGGTGGCTGTGAACTCTGGTCTCCTAGCTGTGAGGCCTGCGCGCTAACCACTCGTCCGCCGTGCAGCCCCCTGATTTTTAGACCTGAATCAGTAATTAACTTAATAAGCTTTAATTCATATGTAGTAATCTGACACCATAACTACAGCCTAGCTTCTTACTTTGCATTTTCTATGCACTCAGCCTTTTAAAAACACATCATGTGTTAGTTAGCCAATGTAATTGTCACTTTCAGCCCAATGCAGCCACTTGTTTTTATTTTAAAACGCTCAACTATAGTATCAAACGCTATGCAAATGAGGCAAATGCATTAATTGTATATATTTTCTTTTGACAGGCAGAAGGGAAGAGTAAAAGTGGGGGCGTTACATTAGATTGCAGTGTTAGGCGGGGGGTCCAGCACCAGCAAAGCAAACAGCATTACAAATTTGTAGCAAAATTTGTGGAGAAAAATGTTGCTAATTTCAATTAAATTATTTTTTTTTTAAAAGCAAGGTAATTTTTTTGTATGGAAAAAGCATCAAATATGAATAATTACACATTAAACATATCAAACCGAACCGTGAATTTCCTGTATCGATGCAACCCTAACATATATGACTTTTTAAAACTAAATATGGAACTATTTTCGCCTTTTATTGAAAAAGAATATCAGCTCCATATATCAGTTATCAATATTGACTACTAAAAATCACCAACAACTAACAAATTAAAAAAAATACATATAAGAGAAGATGCTTGCAAAGATTTCTGCATGTTGGGAGAATGTTTTATATATAAAATAAACAGGGCGTGGGCGGCACGGTGGTAGAGTGGGTAGCGTGCAGACCTCACAGCTAGAAGACCAGGGTTCAATTCCACATGAGTTTGCATGTTCTCCCCGTGGGTTTTCTCCGGGTACTCCGGTTTCCTCCCACATTCCAAAAACATGCTAGGTTAATTGGCGACTCCAAATTGTCCATAGGTATGAATGTGAGTGTGAATGGTTGTTTGTCTATATGTGCCCTGTGATTGGCTGGCCACCAGTCCGGGGTGTACCCCGCCTCTCGCCCGAAGACAGCTGGGATAGGCTCCAGCACCCCCGCGACCCTCCTGAGGAAAAAGCGGTAGAAAATGAATGAATGAATGAATAAACTGAGCGGGTTGACCGACTGTTTATGCAAGCTACTTTGGGGATAAATTGCCATTGTTGCCTAAAAACTACACAAATTTTTTTACCCATTTTCAGTTCAAAGGGCTTTACTGCAAACAGCTCCAACTGATTATTTCAAAATAAAATGCACCAACATCAAGAAGGTCTCAGGAAACACATCCACCCAGTGATGAAAGGTACTGCAGCTGACCACCAGCAGGCGGTTGAATCAAACACAGACGGGCTTCTGACCCTGAGAGTGGCGTCACCCTCATGGCTTCTTACAGGCAAGTGTGAGATGTATCTGAATAATACATCTCTACCCCCCCCCCCCCACCAGCATTACTACTGTAGGTGATACATATACACACACAGTCCGCACATCAAGGAGTGTGAGCTTTATCATCCCAGCATCCCATCCAGAAACAAATGGAGTATGTTTGAGCAGCTGAGACCATCCCTCACTGCAGTCTCATCTTAAAACAGAGACTTGTGTTACCAAGAAGCTTCCTTGTGATAGTTTTTTCCCTCTTTGAAGATGCAGCAGCTCTGGAAAGTTTTGTCTGCTCCCCGACATTAACCTTAATCTTATTCATGATATTCTCAAACAACGTTTTGTTTTATCCCTTTTAGTCTAAAAAGCAACAGAATTAAACTCCCCCCTCCCCCTCGAATCGGTGCAAGTAAAAGAGATGCGCATGAATCACTCAAACATCCTGCCTGTGATTCTTGGAAACGTGGCTCGCTTCTTTCCATAAAGGAACATTTTGCAGGCGGAATATTTGAATTTCATAGTGTTTGACATTTGATAATGGTGTCGCGCTCACTCAGGTTCCCAGACTTGCCTGCCGAAGGGGTCCCCTATCATGTTTGCTCAGACTTCACCCCGCTGAAAAATCAATCGCATACAAAAGAGCTCAACTATCTCAGTGACATCGGGAAGACAAATCCAATTATTGTTTTAGCTTTGCACGAGGAGACACTATACATATCATTCCGCCCTCTGGGAATAGATGCTATTTACATAAAAGCTGCTGCTGTCACAGAAAAAGGGAAAACTAAATGTGTAACAGTCTGGAGTTACTCTCTATAATTTGTGTGTATACCCCTGTATTTACCTTTTTTGAACATTTGATCAAACACAAACTCTATATGGCTAAATGTGTAACTGTACTGTGTGTACCATTCATTTTGGATCCTTTTTTGTGTTGACAATTGTCAACAAATGACAATTGTTTCATGCCATTTTCAACAAATGACAATTGTTGACACTTTAAAAACATTTACGATTGTTTAAACTATATTATATATAATTATTTAGAACTAAATTAGACATTCACATGAGCAGATATGCTTTATTTTTCAGTTTCAGAGCAAATTGGAAACGGCGGAACCAATATTTGACGAGTCACAGTTTCCCTCCGGTTTGTTGATATCGACACACCCAAAGCATGGCTACCGCTGCTGGAGCACTGAATTTCTGAGTTTCTGTGTCGTTCGGGAATAATTGTTCTGCCTTAACCCCACCGGTAATTATAAAAATATTACAACGGGAACTTTTATATTTTATGTAATTTATTGTATGTACTATTTTCAGGCTGTCGTTCAAGCAACGGCTGTCGTTTAAGCTAATCGCTAATAACGAGTGGCGCTTCGACAAGGTAAACATAACATTATGTGCGTAGTGTGTAGATACGTTCACTACTGTTGGGGTAAATGTACATTTTAAACAGGATATCAGAGGTGGTGCCTTATATGCTATGAATAAAACGTAAATGCACCTTTCACTGTGCCATCAGGTGTGTCATTGCTCACCTCCATGGCAGTCCTCTGGTCAAAGATCTCTGCTCTACTTCCGGCCGACGAGGACCACTTCCTGCTGCACTTTAATGACAAAGTGGAGGCCAGCGTTGTGGACATGCTGAGGCGGTCCAGGCAGCAGCTCTACGCCGACACCAGCTCCACCAGTCGCCTGCTCAATGCTCAGATCATCCTGGACATCTCCTGGGAGAAGCTCAACACGGGAACTTGGCGTCACGTGGACAAGGAGTGGAGACGGGTGTACTCTTACGGCTGCCTCTTCAAGGTGTGCGGCCTGTGTCGAGAGGAGCCCACAGAGGAGGACCTCCTGCAGGCTATCCGTACCTGTGACATGGGTCTCCTCATGGGTGCGGCCATCATGGACGATAGACTGCAACTTCTGGTCCAAGTTCTTCAGAAGGAAGTCAGCAAAGACACCAAAAATGAGTATGGAAGAGAAGACCCAGAGGTCAAGGTCAGTGTTGTGGTTTTCTCTTGTGTGCACTTTGCATATTTGACCAAAACAACGCCTCATTAAGATTCTATTCCAACAGAGAATTAAGACGACGTGTCCAGAAGTCCCGCTCATCCGAGAAGATGTGGCAATTCCCAGAGTTCAATGTCCATCTCTGGAGAGCTTCAAGAACAACTACCTGCTTCCCCTCAAAGCTGTGGTCCTTGAGGGGACCATTGAACACTGGCCTGCTCTCAATGAGCACCCCTGGAGGTTTGGGTTTTTATCATTCATTTCTTTATGCCTTTTTACAATATAAACTGCTTTTAATGGCCAACATATTAGCATAGAAATGTTCTGTGTTCTAAGACTAATTGCATGAGGTAAAATAATGTATTTAAATAAGTACTCAGAATATGCAGATGCACTTTTTTTAGGGGGGGTCGTAAGATTCTGCAGAAACAAATTACAACCTAATCTGATTAGATTTTGCAAATATATATACAGTACATATACACACATTAAAAGTATATATATATATATAGATTAGGATTACCATAGAGAAATTAGAAATGGCTCCAAATGTGGAATTTGGAGCAAATCCAGATTAAATCTGGACTGACATTGCAGATTCCAACCCTACATACCATAGCAAATTTGTATCTTACATTCTTATTATTAGTATAACAACACATGGTGTAATATATTACATTATATAATAATTTAGATTATAATTAATTTTTGATTATTTCTTTTGTCATTTATTTTTTTTATTCTGTTTAATAAATATATTTTAAATGTTTGTATATCTGTTTGCATTCAAATATTACTGCAAAATATAATTATTTTATTTATTTATTTATTTTTAAATAGTTATAAAATATCTGAATGAATACCTCAAACTATTGTTTCTGCATTTTCTTTATACATATGCTTTATGCTTTGAGCTAATTTACTTTTATTTAATGTTTGTTAATTTTTTTAATTTTAATTAATTTCATTTTATTTATTAGATGCACAAGCCATTCACCCGGTTGAATGTCTCATATGGTGATGTATCAAAATTCGTACATAAGTCGCAGATCACCACAAAAAAATGTTAGTAAGACTCCTTGCCAGAAGTAACGTTGTAATAATAGCAAGTAAAAGTGCAAACAGTTTGTCCCCGTGTCCAGCAGTTATTCGCCCTCCAGCGCTGTTAAACACTCGTGTAATCAAGCTGATTTGCACTTGTCGAGCAGCTAAGTGCACTTATCCGACTGAGTGGACTGAAAAGCTGCAGACGCTAGATGTGAAGGACGTCTGACCATTTCCATGGCGGACAGTCAGCTGCTGCTCGCCACTTTTCTCTTTCATTGCTTTCAAGTGCACCATTGAGTGTAAACTGATCCCAGGCAGGGGAATAATAAAATCAGGCGGCAATGGCACACACGCGAATGGAATATTCTTTTTTCCCCCCCCAAAGTGTAGACTACTTGAGGGCCGTGGCGGGGTGTCGGACCGTACCCGTGGAGGTGGGCTCCAGGTACACGGACGAGGAGTGGTCCCAAAAGCTGATGACGCTGAGTGAATTCATCGACAGATATGTTTCAAAAACGGTAAGTCGGTACTTTATGGATACTGTAGATGGAATTAAATAAATAAATAATTTTTGGGTGCAGAGAGAGACCTCACAGGAGGGGGCGGCGACCATCTGTGGCTATCTAGCTCAGCATCAGCTGTTTGAGCAGGTAAGCTCAGGCTCCGTCGGTAAATGTGGACAAAATATTGACTAATGTCAAATAAGTGATAACTAAGTCAAAAATATTCATTTTCTAACGCTTATCCTCACGAGGGTCGCGGGGGTGCTGGAGCCTATCCCAGCTGTCTTCGGGCGAGAGGCGGGGTACACCCTGGACTGGTGGCCAGCCAATCACAGGGCACATATAGACAACAACAACCATTCCCACTCACATTCATACCTATGGACAATTTGGAGTCGCTAATTAGCAACTAGCATGTTTTTGGAATGTGGGAGGAAACCGGAGTACCCGGAGAAAACCCACGCACGCACGGGGAGAACATGCAAACTCCACATAGAGATGGCCGAGGGTGGAATTGAACCCAGGTCTCCAAGCTGTGAGGTCTGTGCACTAACCACTCGACAGCCGTGCAGCCAAGTAAGAAATATTCATTCATTCATTTTCTACCACTTTTCCTCACGAGGGTCGCAAGGGTGCTGGAGCCTATCCCAGCTGTCTTGGGGCGAGAGGCGGGGTACACCCTGGACTGGTGGCCAGCCAATCACAGGGCACATATAGACAAACAACCATTCACACTCACATGCATACCTATTGGAGTCGCTAATTAACCTAGCATGTTTTTGGAATGTGGGAGGAAACCGGAGTACCACGGGGAGAACATGCAAACTCCACATAGAGATGGCCGAGGGTGGAATTGAACCCGGGTCTCCTAGTTGTGAGGTCTGCGCGCTAACCACTCGACCGCCGTGCAGCCAAGTAAAAAATATATTAAATACAAATAACGATGATTTATTCTCACTCCACTGTCGATTTTTGTACACATTTTACTGTGGAGTTTGTGTGGTCGGCGTCGACCTTTTCCGAAAGGGCAGCTCGTCAAGCTAATAATTGACTGATTAGTAACCATGCTTTGTGTTCGCCATCCCATATTATTTCATTTCGGATTTAACTGAAGCTGGCATCGTTCTTTTTCAATTATTGTCCATATCGTCTAACCCCAATGTGATGGAAAATTTTATATTTCACAGGTATAACTTAGGTTACACATTGTGTGAATGACTTTATGGCCTTTTGTGGACCTTCAACATTTGTATCCGAGCACATCCTGCTGTTCCTTCAAAGATGGTGGCACAGCAGGAGGCTATCTGTAACCTGGGGTTAGGGGCAGTGTCGGAGGAGGTCATTCTTTGATCAAAGCTTTACCTTCATGGGAAAAGGGGACATCAGGATGTCCCACCAAATGGCTGACCCTAGGAGGTTCTCTCGCATGGGTGTGACAAACCGTGCCAGAAGAATGGGTGTGAAGGCTAACCCCCATACATGAGGGTGGCATCGGGGGAGTGACAAGAAAGTCTCTTTTCTCTTGTAATGTAATTCATTTGCATGCTATGGAGTATAAAAGTTCCCACCAAGAGGCCACTTTTGGCCAGACACCTACAGACCGCCATGCATACTGTGTGTTGTCTGACCCCTTTGTTTTGCAAAGGTAATAAAAACTGCCAAAGCTATGTATTTATTTCAGGCATTCTCTATCCTACTTGGGATGATAGAAATTTTTTCCACAACAATTTGGTGTCAGAAGTGGGATTCCTTGGCTGATTGGATCTGGACCTGTGGCGGACAGCGACTGATCATCCTGGAATTAATTTTTTCCTCCAGCCTCTCTGTCATTGACATTGACTAGAGATTTTCAGGGCTGACCGTCCAGGACTCCAGACCATCACCACTGGAATCTCTTATCAAGAGTGGAACTACGTTTTTTTTTTTGATGGTGAGAATCCTGAAATAATTACTATATTTGAGCATTAGTTGCATGTTTATATGTAAGTGTTGTAGTGTTTCCCATATGCACATTTGGTCACTTGTCGGTACGGATAAGATCTCTGGAACATGAGTGAATCGCGTATCAGAGTATACTGGGTATACTTTCATGCTAATAAGAGCTCAGTAACAACATTGAGTGAGTTACGCATGGTATGGGCGGACAAGACCTCAATAATATAAAAAATAAACCAAAAAATTGTGAGTGAGTCGCGCACCATTTGGCGAACAAGACCTCTGTAACAACAAAGAGTGAGTTGCGCTTGTAGCTGTTTTGTGCTAATGAGACCTCAGTAATATATTAATAGATAGTAATAGATTAGACAATAGGAGTGAATCATGCACAATTGTATATTGGATATACATTAATGCGAACAAAATCTTGAAGTGATAAAGAGTGGATTACGCATTATTCATTGGATACAGCTCGGCTTTGTCGTGGATTGTGCCGAAGGAACAACACGGATTCGGGGTGACGACCTTGTCTTAAGGGAATTGTGCACAACCGAGTGACATCTGTAAATATGGGAAATCTGGTAAACATGCAACTATAGGTAAAGAAAAAAAAATGAGGAAAGCATGCATAAAAAAAAAAAAAACACTAATATGGGGAACTTTTGAGAACAAGAGAAAGTGAGTTAAACAAAATAGATAAGTGAGATTTTTGTTGGGAAAAATGGTGATAAGGGAAAACATCACATTGCATTGTTTAAAAGAAAAAAATATTATTTGAGAGAAAATCAAAGAGCATTCAAGAATTGTGTTTAGGGCATGGACTCGTTGGGAAAAAAAAAATGAAAAAGGCTAAAAACCATTGAGGGCAGAGAGCACGGCTTGCAACTAAGACTTGTAATGATGATCGTTACATAGATGATGAAGATCTGCAACACACACTGACATGAAAAGAACAGACAAGACTTCTCAGAATAGGTCTTCCTTCTCTTTCTCCTACAGTGCCTCAGTGTCTCAGAGTGGACCATGATCTTGATCGCACACCTCCACCCTTGCTCTGCCAACAACCTGACAACAACATCCTGATACAACAACATGCACGATGAGTCCAATATCATCAGCCATGCCATTATGTCCAGTTTCATCTTCACCAAGACCTGAAGAAGATCCATCACATGAGCTGTGTTCTAACTGCAAACGATCCCTTCCAGACATGCATTGTCGCTCGTATCCAAACGGATGCTTAGCAAGTATCCTGTAACTGACGGTGGAGACCATGAGTGGTGTAAGGAAGGCGTGTGGGGAGGCCATAACAGCCCTGCTTGTGTTTAGTGAAGTTGTCCCACTTTCCTTGACGACTGAGGAGTTCTGAAGACGTTTGCTGACATGGTGTTCACGGTGACGACAATCACATCACCAGCCACTAAAGCGGAATGTGGCCGAATTAGAACTGGATGGATCTCACTTTTGACCGGATGGATCACACCTTTGATGCAAGGACAAGCCATGTACCAGAATCAATGGGTGGCAACAAATGGCCACCTGCAAGGAGGACATCCAGAGAAGAGACTGGGACAGCAATATGACCCTGGCATGTGCAGCAAAAGGAGACTTTGGACCAAAGACTTGATGGAGGACTTTCTTAACAAACATGGTGGAAGGAAGCAAGGAGGTGGAGCGTGATGGGATCATGCCTACTCTGACTCATCTGATGCCAAGGATGATACTGAAGTTGACAGTAACACACACACACACATACACATCCATATGCTCTGTCCTTTTCTTCCTTTTGTTTAGAGTCTTGGCTTAAATCAGCCCCTCTTGCTGATAACTATGTAGGATATGATCTACTTCTCTCTTTTAGAATATGCTATAAGAAGACTTAGTATACAAAATATGGTTATTTCTTTTCCTTTCGACTCTGATGAAACACACTCACTAAGAGTGACAAATTCCTAACCTCTCCAAAGTTGAATGGCAATTATGTTAACTTTGTTGGCCAGTCAGGTGAAGTGGACCAAAGACAAGTCACCATTGGATTTTCTGTTTAAGAGAAAATTCAACTTCAAAAATTAGGTTTGTTGGTATATGGTGTAAAGGACCAAATGGCCTATTTTCTAATTCAGATGGAGGTGAAGGTGTAAAAACTCACACTGACCCTGATGTTCACACTTTGGTGAAGCAAGAGGCCAATCAGCTGTATGCATATCAAAGGAAGATGCAAACTGGTGACATGAGTGCTCAACTGGTGGAGGAGGTTAAGAATGTACTTTCTCACACGCACACACACACACACACACACACACACACACACACACACACATACAATTAATGCAAATTGATGCTCTGCAAGGTCTTCAATGCACATCATACCTTTCTATGGTGATGAGAAATTTGATAAAATATATTGACATAGGGATAGCTGCTTAGGGAATGTTTATCTCACAAATATTTTGTTCTGGGCATAGGTGCTGCCTTGATGCACATTTGGGGTACTCAGGTACCATTTTTTTTGACGTCAATGATTCCATTCCTCATGGGTCTCTATCTAAAAGAGACACAGTGACAAATGGAATATTGTGGGCCTTTTTTGTACAAGCATGCTATTCTACATTCGATTGGGAATGCACAAACAATTTGCTAATTTATTACAGTCCTAAATTGGATTTTTTGAAAAGTGTTTTCGGCAAAAATACACTCAGAAAGGACTGTCCAGCTGGTTTTTCATTGTTGTGTTGTCTTGTTTGTCTGTGTGAGTGTGAATGTGAGGCTGAAGCCATCCCTGACCATCACTTTGGAAAAAGGAAACAAATGTATTGCAATACAGAACAAACCCAATGATTAGTTTACTAATAGACGCATTCAAAGAACATATTAGGCTGTTCTGCTCTTTTAGCATCAATAGGCATAAATTAAATCTGCTAAAATGTAGATAGTTCATTTAGGGTATGCAGAACCTTCATCTAAAAATTAGCTATTCCGAAAAAGGCCTTGTAAATTAGGACAATCCGACTTTCAAAGGAACTTGGACCTTTTAAGTGTTGCAAATGACATCCTGACATGACGACTATGAGTGCGACACACCGACAGCAGGGTTCTTCATGGGGGACAGTGGACTGGGACAAAAATTTTAATTGACTGAAATTGAAATGTGTTAATTGTTCTTTCAGGGTTGTTCTTGTGTTGTGGAGAGACATCAATTACTATGAACCATTCCAGCCTAACCTTCATTGTTCCACATTAGGAAAGCACATTCTCCTGGAGGAGGAGAAGACATGTCATATATGGCCGAAACGTGACATCTTTTTTGTTTAAAACTGTTTAACAGTACTAACATGTACTAACATTAACACTGTAACACTTGAAGTCATTCACACACCTGGAAGGGTGTGTCATCATTAACTTCAGTTTGTTCAACAGGACACTTCTTCAGGATCCAGAGTTTGAATTGTCGAACTTTGTTTGATGTTGTCCAGCTTCACAGATTACTGTTTGCAGATGTATAAAAAAGATAACCATCATTTGATTTTACAGGGAACTGCCAATGCTTTTGGAAGTTGACACATGGGAAGTACATGTGTCAAAAGGGGGGAGATTGTCATTTTGTTGAATAATCATTGTTAACAATTGGACATGATATATTTTTTTTGCTAGAATTGGTTTCTCCAAAACCAAAGTGAGTGAAACAAAGGTAGGTATGAGTTCTAACATGAGAGGTTGATAATGATCAGTGATCAGCAGTAGTAATGACACTCCATGGATTGTACAACACGCTGAAGACTTTGGTAAGTTACTGTATCTTGTTTTTTCTTTACTATATTACTGTATTTGGTACTTTGCCTTCCATAGTGCCAATGGTCATGCTAATGAGAGCAAATGGTCCATTGAAACCCAAATTTCCAGCTGTGAGCAAGGAACACTACTACAGTGTGACAATGTCCATCTTAATGCAAATTCAGACCAGATGGTGTGTTGGTTTAAATTCAGTGAAACCTTGTGTTGTTTGGCAAAAACTTAAATGCAGAGGGTGGATGTTAAAATTAAAGTTAAAATAGATATTGGTGGCATGATGGCAGAGTGATTAGCACTGCTGTCTCACAGCAAGAAGGTTTGAGAACCTTTCTGTGTGGAGTTTCATGTTCTCCTCATGCTTACGCGGGCTTTCTCCTGACAATTTGAAAATTTTAAGGCTCATTTACAATCGACGTCAATGGCCAAAATATGAACAAAGTGTTGGTATTCAGTCAGACACTACATGATGGTTGCCTACTGCTCTTAGGTTGCCTACTGTTCTCGAGATTAGTCATGTGTATAGAACACATCTGACATGTATGACGTAGATGTAAAATGTTGTGTTGCTCATTAATTTCTTTCTATGTTCTTGGTGGGTGTCGAGTGACCTGACATCTGTTGGCCCTGGGGGCCATAGAGAGGACGTGTTGGAGTTCCAGCAGAGGGAAGACTCCACTGTCAGCGTGGTCATATGAGAGACCTGCACACAGATTGGTCAAGGCAGAAAGACACTACCTAAACAGAATGGAAGAAATGTCCATGACGCACTCAACCTTCTCAACTGCGTGTTTGGATGGAGTCCACGAGTTTGCACCGCAAACTCCGGCAACCTAAGAACGAGTGCTTCAATCAAGAGGACTGGCTGGCTGACTGACTGATTGAATACAACACGATAGAACAACAGCAAGCCATCAACGGAGGCACAAGGACTTCGACGTGATTCGGCAATCTAACATCTCAACCCATACACATCATGTTTACCACATCGTGGGTATCATACGGACAGCATCTACCACAAAAGTTGAAGACTTTGGGCAAGAGGATGCACTGACTGCCAACCAATCTCATGGCAGACACCAAATATCAAAATGAATTGAACTGACTGTCGATCAACACCTCCACCATCTATCGCAACAATTGAACAAATTATAACACGGTTTTCCACATTCCCAACTTTCATGATAATTAATTTACTGACAACCCTGGTCTGATGTTTGTTTATCTGTAAATGTACTGTAATTCGTGATTAATTAATAATCAAAAGGGAGGAGTGTGATGGAAAATTTTATATTTCACAGGTATAACTTAGGTTACACATTGTGTGAATGACTTTATGGCCTTTTGTGGACCTTCAACATTTGTATCCGAGCACATCCTGCTGTTCCTTCAAAGATGGTGGCACAGCAGGAGGCTATCTGTAACCTGGGGTTAGGGGCAGTGTCGGAGGAGGTCATTCTTTGATCAAAGCTTTACCTTCATGGGAAAAGGGGACATCAGGATGTCCCACCAAATGGCTGACCCTAGGAGGTTCTCTCGCATGGGTGTGACAAACCGTGCCAGAAGAATGGGTGTGAAGGCTAACCCCCATACATGAGGGTGGCATCGGGGGAGTGACAAGAAAGTCTCTTTTCTCTTGTAATGTAATTCATTTGCATGCTATGGAGTATAAAAGTTCCCACCAAGAGGCCACTTTTGGCCAGACACCTACAGACCGCCATGCATACTGTGTGTTGTCTGACCCCTTTGTTTTGCAAAGGTAATAAAAACTGCCAAAGCTATGTATTTATTTCAGGCATTCTCTATCCTACTTGGGATGATAGAAATTTTTTCCACAACACCCAACCAACAAATGTTTGTCTCAATAATACAAGTTCTTCCTGTTCTCAAATTGGTAGATATCATCTAAAAAAAAAATGCTGTTGCCATAGATACCGGAGTTGAAGGACGACATCCGTCTCCCTGATTACTGCTGCCTGGGTGATGGAGACGAAGATGACGTGACGGTGAATGCGTGGTTCGGGCCTGCGGGCACCGTGTCTCCCCTCCATCAGGACCCTCAGCAGAACTTCCTGGCACAGGTAACCTTGGCAACAAGAGTTAGGCAGCTTTTTAAAAATCCAGCCAGATTAATGATGTTGGGGTACTGTGATGATTTGCTACTGCCATCTTAAGGAGAGAGGTTGTCTACAGCCATAGCGGCGGCGCTGATTAAAGACCACGGCGGTCATTTTGCGTCTTTTTCCTCCATCAGGTGGTTGGACGTAAATATATACGTCTGTACTCCCCAGAAGACTCGGATAAGCTCTATCCACATCCTTCTCAGCTCCTTCACAACACCAGCCAGGTAAAGGTGTAGATGTGCTTTGAAACGACGTTTTGACACTGACCGCTTTACGGCAGGTGGACGTGGAGAACCCCGACACGGAACGTTTCCCGGAGTTCTCCAAAGCGCCGTACCTGGAATGTGTGCTGCATCCCGGAGACGTGCTCTTCATCCCGGTCCAGCATTGGCATTACGTGCGATCTCTGGATCAAAGCTTCTCTGTCAGCTTCTGGTGGTCCTGAAAAATATTCATTCATTCATTTTCTACCGCTTTTTCCTCACGAGGGAGGTGCTGGAGCCTATCCCAGCTGTCTTCATGCGAGAGGCGGGGTACACCCTGGACTGGTGGCCAGCCAATCACAGGGCACATATAGACAAACAACCATTCACACTCACATTCATACCTATGGACAATTTGGAGTCGCTAATTAACCTAGCATGTTTTTTGGAATGTGGGAGGAAACCGGAGTACCCGGAGAAAACCCACACATGCACAGGGAGAACATGCAAACTCCACACAGAGATGGCCGAGGGTGGAATTGAACCCAGGTCTCCTAGCTGTGTCTGCGCGCTAACCACTCGCCCGCCGTGCAGCCAAGTAAAAAATATTAATTAATTCATTTCCTACCACGTTTCCTCACGAGGGTCTTGGGGGGTGCTGGAGCCTATCCCAGATGTCTTCGGGCGAGAGGCGGGGTACACCCTGGACTGGTGGCCAGCCAATCACAGGGCACATATAGACAAACAACCATTCACACTCACATTCATACCTATGGACAATTTACCTAGCATGTTTTTGGAATGTGGGAGGAAACATGCAAACTCCACACAGAGATGGCCGAGGGTGGAATTGAACCCTGGTCTCCTAGCTGTGAGGTCTGCGCGCTAACCACTACTAGACCGCCGTGCCGTGCCGCCCCCTGAAAAATACAAACTGGGATAAGTTGCGCTCTTGCCAGTCGTGGATTGGAATCAATCACGGCTCTGATTGGAATTGGGAGCGAAGGCGAGGATAATTGCGGTGAATGTCAGGACAAGTGCAAGCGCTGCGGACCTCTGATCCGTGAACAATGATCGCACGCCACTGGATGATGAGTTTAATTGCACTGCTGATGATTGCAACAACTATTGTGTGTGAAGCCATGAAGGCGGAGTAAGAAATGGCGTAAAAGAAACAAACAAACCAGCAGTTAAGTGTTCTTTGAAATCAACTGAATGGATTTTGTTTTTTTTGTGTGTGTTCAATTGTACTCTCAACCTTTTAATCCCACCAATATCCTCAGGTGGGCTATTTCCATAATTCTTGCAAATGAGGCGAGCGAGCTGCAGGGACCGCAGTGCCGTTCTAAACACGGTTCTGGTTAAAGAGGGTCGTAGCTGAGGAGTAACAAATGAAGCGTCTCCCAGGGCGCACACACACACACACACACACACACTTTGCGGATGCTTTCAGTGACTTTTCTGAGACGCGCACATTGAGACCTCTGGCGAAGCGAGCCGCGGCTAATTAGAACTTCCACCAGCAGGAAAACCACTGAAGTCCATTCTGTGTGATGAGCGCATTTCAGTGAGCGAGTGGCGGCGTTCGGGGAAATCAACGTCGAGTGCGATTGGATTAAATGGAAGCGGACAGGACGTTTAACAGCCATAACAATCACCACTGGCAGCATCAATTAGATTACACATGATAGTTTAGGCATTGCTGTAATCCCATACATTTGTGTATTAGCGGCGGCCTGCCACAAATACATGTGGACCGCTACAAATACAGTTGATTTGACACAGATAATTTGTACAGTGTATACTTTTGATACTTCAAAAAAAATAATAAAAGCAACTAGCAACAAATCTAGTCATGTGATGGTGCAAATGTGTCATGACCAATTATGCTAATATCGACAGTCGTCGTCCCCACCCAACAACCGCCACAAATACATCTCTGTTCTAAATTACTTTGATTTTTATGTAATTATATCAACAGCTTTCACCAAACTAGAGGAATGGAATATGAACCAATTAACATAATTAAAATATAATTCATTCATTTTCTACCGCTTACCCTCATGAGGGTCGCGGAGGGTGCTGGAGCCTATCCCAGCTGTCTTCAGGTGAGAGGCGGGGTACATCCTGGACTGGTGGACCCATGCATGCACGGGGAGAACATGCTAACTCCACACAAAGATGGCCGAGGGTGGAATTGAACCCGGGTCTCCTATTTGTGAAGCCTTGTGCTAACCATTTGTACACCGTGCAGTCCCTAAAAGGTTTTATTTCCTTTTATTTACAAATTTGGGTAAAAAGAGTTTTAAAGTCAATATAGGGGTGTTATTTCATGTCTAGAGGTCTCTAATAATGTTTAAATATTAATTTTATATTAATACATAACGTTTTTACCGTTCATACTCACGAGGGTGGCGACAAGACGAGCTGTCTTCGGGCGAGAGGCGGGGTACACCCTGGACTGGTGGCCAGCCAATCACAGGGCACATATAGACAAACAACCATTCACACTCACATTCATACCTATGGACAATTTGGAGTCGCTAATTAGCAACTAGCTGTATTTGGAATATGGGAGGAAACCGGAGTACCCGGAAAACATGCAAACTCCACACAGAGATGCCTAAGTGTGTAATCAAACCCAGGTCTCCGAGCTGTGTGGCCTATGCACTAACCACTCATCAACCATGCAGCCCTAATGTAACATCAATTTGCTGCAAATCCACATAACTGCTAATTAAACACACTCAGTAGATGGGGACGTGTGTCTAAAATAAAGACACTGCTGCCACCTACAGGACTGGAGGCAAACTATCAATAGTCACGTGGGCTACACAGTGCAAAAGTAAATACATAAAATATGTAATTGTTCCTGGCTGTTGCTTTGACGCTAAAATACGTTGGGTTAACCAAGATAAAATAATATATTAGTATATATTTACATACATATACACACACACGTTATAAATCCTACCTTGCAGTAGTTTTGACTATCCTGTGTGCATTGTACAAATGTATATTGGACAAGTTCTTGTACGAACGGTGACTGATTCCCAACGTTAGCTTCAGTAAGTCCCACAATTGACTTAAGATGGCGCAAATCTGCTTACTCTACTTATGAAGTGATCAATACTCAATTACCAAACAAGTAATGTGCATCACCGCCACCCTCTCCCTTACTACTTCTTGTCCTCTCCTTTTTTTTTTTTGATTAATGGTCTCCATGCTTTTTGGGAGACTCTGGGGTAAATTAATTAACATTCGTCTTGTTTTGTTATAATTAAGTGCGCGGCTTTAAATATGGAATAAAGTTCACTTGGAGACGTTGAAGCAGCAACTTGGCTCACCTTGAAAGGCTTTTTTCTTCAGCAGAGGTTCCATTAGATACACCTGCATCGTTTAAGAATACAATAAAAACAATATTAAGAGTTTTATTCATCGAAAAAAACGTCAAATAAGCTAACCTTAGCTTTAGCATGTGCTACGTCAAATAGGCTAACATTAGCTTTAGCACGTGTTACGTCAAATAGGCTAACCTTAGCTTTAGCTTGCTAGCATGTGTGGCTTTTTACTTGTTAACTTTCACAAATTTTAAGCTAACTAGTCAAAAATTATCTTTGACAGAAGCCCGCCGCCGATTTTTTTAAAGGTTAATATGTATAGAATTTCTTTAAAAGACAATTATTTTAAATGAAGGTAACTTACCCAGCTTTAATAACATTGTGCCGTCATCCCCTATTCTGCTCCCAGCCACTAGGGGGCACAGTTGCACTGTAGCGTTGCAGTGGTAAAATGAATGGCGGAAGTCCATTATTAGAAACAATTTGCTTTATTTTTTTTAAAGCTTAAGTTGGCTTGTTAGTGGTTTTAAGTACACATTGATGGGTGCGTTTTGAAACATTAAGACTCAATAACAAAAAATACGTCTCGACCATAGAAAAGAGATTGTATAGCAATCTTATTCTGAGATATTTTATCATACTTGTAAAAAAAAATAAAAAGCTATAAAAAATATTTCCAAAAAAAGTAGTCAGATGAGCTGAGCTGGCAGCTGGTCGTAAATGTTAGAAAGCGAGAGTAGTGTTAATGAACACTGATCACAGTGTGGGTGGTGTCACGCCATTAGCAAATATGCAAAGTACCCGCTAGCTTCCCGTGGTGGCGATAATGATAAAAATTACCTTTTCGGAGTGCATAGTTCAAGTGCGTTTGCTAACAAAGTAAAGCTGCATCCAAATCCGGTTATTCCAGTGACTCTGCAGAGAAGTTGTACATGCGCTCCGCCACGAAGAAGCAGAGCGTACCGGTGAAGCCCAGGATGACCATGAGGAGGAGCTGCCACATTAGCATCACGTTGCCGCTGTAGAAGAACGCCACTGCTGCGAAAACAGACTGAGAAGGGGGGTGCAGTTTTTTTTTTACTGAAAATTCATAATTCAACTTTTACATTCAATAAAGCGTCCACTCTGTGATGTTTGCATACACATGAAAGTGGGATTTTAATTTGTTTAAAAGCGAATTCATTTCACACTTCACGGGGCAACGCCTCCGCCCCCTTCCGTCCTTCCTTCCTTCCTTCCAATAACAACGTGTGACAATTGCCTATTTGGGATTACCTGGATGAATTTGAAGATGGCGAAGGCGGGCGTGCTTTGCTCCGTGTAGATGCATCCTAAGATGCTGTAGAGCTGCGTGTTGAAGCAGCTGTCTCCCAGGCCCAGCAGAAAGCTGCACAGCAGGGTGATGGACACGCTGCAGGATAATGACATCAGTAATTAGACGACATTAGCTTACTCAATTAGCTAAAAGGTGGAAAATGTGGCTTAAAAGTTTAGGAAACAACAAAAAACTACTGCAAAAATGTGTAGCATTTTTCCACCATTATTATGCAAAGTTAAAGGCGTCATTACATGAGTATGTAATAATGATAACAATGATAACATTTAACAGATGATAAATACATCACATGTATCCATCCGCTTTACAGATGCCAAGCCGGCTACCTACCTATTGTTTGTCAGCTTTACAGATGCCACATGTGCTATGGTCTAATGTTTAAGCAGCTTTACAGATGCCGCTCCTCCCTCCCTGTGTCAGCTTTACAGATGCCGCTCCTCCCTCCCTGTGTCAGCTTTACAGATGCCGCTCCTCCCTCCCTGTGTCAGCTTTACAGATGCCGCTCCTCCCTCCCTGTGTCAGCTTTACAGATGCCGCTCCCCTCTGTCTAATGTTGGTCAGATTTACAGATGCCGCCCCTCTGTCTAATGTTGATCAGCTTTACAGATGTCGACCCTCTGTCTAATGTTGGTCAGCTTTACAGATGCCGCCCCTCTGTCTAATGTTGATCAGCTTTACAGATGTCGACCCTCTGTCTAATGTTGGTCAGGTTTACAGATGCCGCCCCTCTGTCTAATGTTGGTCAGCTTTACAGATGCCGCCCCTCTGTCTAATGTTGATCAGCTTTACAGATGCCACCCCTCTGTCTAATGTTGATCAGCTTTACAGATGCCGCCCCTCTGTCTAATGTTGATCAGCTTTACAGATGCCGCCCCTCTGTCTAATGTTGATCAGCTTTACAGATGCCGCCCCTCTGTCTAATGTTGATCAGCTTTACAGATGCCGCCCCTCTGTCTACTGTTGATCAGCTTTACAGATGCCACCCCTCTGTCTAATGTTGATCAGCTTTACAGATGTCGACCCTCTGTCTAATGTTGATCAGCTTTACAGATGCCACCCCACTATCTAATGTTGATCAGCTTTACAGATGCCACCCCTGTCTAATGTTGATCAGCTTTACAGATGCCGCTCCTCCTCTCTCTGTGTGTCAGCTTTACAGATGCCGCCCCTCCTCTCTCTGTGTGTCAGCTTTACAGATGCCACCCCATGTCTAATGTTGATCAGCTTTACAGATGCCGCTCCTCCTCTCTCTGTGTGTCAGCTTTACAGATGCCGCCCCTCCTCTGTCGATCAGCTTTACAGATGCCACCCCATGTCTAATGTTGATAAGCTTTACAGATGCTGCCCTTCCTCTCTCTGTGTCAGCTTTACAGATGCCGCCCCTCCTCTCTCTCTGTGTCAGCTTTACAGATGCCACGTCTGCTATCTATCCATACCTTGGCGTCAGAAAAGGGCTCTTCTGCGTGACGGTGTTGAACACAACAGGAGCGTCATCGGGAATGTTGAGGAAGATCAGATAGAAGGCCACAAAATGAACGACCATTCCCAGGAAAACCACCGAGGTGCGTCTGAAGCGATTGTTCTTGCACATTAATCCAAACAAGCCTCCACCTGGTGGGCAGAAGGAAAAAAAACAACAACACCACTCAGTCTCGGTGACGCCTTGGTGACTGGTGGGCGGGATCAAACCTACCGATGATTTCGCCCACACCCACCACGATGCCGGAGATCCCAATGAGGCCCTTTGCCGCCTCTCTGAACTGCGCAGTGGCTCCGATGCAGGTTCCGTACACTCCGCTGTAGAACGACAGCTCCAGGCCTGGCGAGGTAGACAAGCTCAGGTTAGCGGTAGAAGTCACGGCCGGAGGCGGAGCTTGGCGTGTTTTGCGTGCCGCCCACTCACCGCTGTAGGCCATGCAGGGACTCAGGAGGAGGATGCTCTTCGTCTTCAGCAGCTGCAGCATGGTCCCTGAGGAGGAACGCCGACTCTTAGGTGTTTATTCCGTCTTACCTGGATGCTAGCTTTGTCTTTGTGCACATTTTAAACTTACTCAAATCTGCCTTGACCTCCTGCACGGCCATGTTTGCTCTGTGCTTGTACCTAAACAAGACACAAAAACAGTGGAACCCCCTCAAAAAAAAAAAAATCACACTCAAAGATCTTCTATATGACAGGAGTGCTCTGATGTTCTTAAGGAGCTACCGCAAAAAAACATAATTAAGAAAAAAAGGTCCACTCACACTATCCCTGCGGAGAGAAGCGACTGTCCCTCCTCCTCGGACAGCATCTCCTCCTGAGGAGGACTCCTTCTCAGCACCAGGAAGCACAGCGTGCCCACCACCGAGGCCGCCACCAGGGAGAGGAAAATGTTCTTCCTGCTGCCGTCTGGCACACAAAATCAACAGATGGTGGAAGAGTTAGCACAGTTTGACTAGTTTGACTTGCTCCTCTATTACAAGCATTACGGTACTTCATTTTAAAACCATACCTGGTATTTCTGTTCTTCCATTCCAGTCCAGGTAAATGTACAGATTGCCAAACAACATGCTGGAATTCAAAGTACAAAAAATTTAGATATTCAGAAAAATACTGCTAATAATAATAATAATAATAATATTATATATAATAATATATAAATTGAGATTTTTTTTAAAGTCTTTAAGTGCCCGCAAGACGACATTTCAGCGCTTTTGGAAAAACAATCATGGCTGATTTTCTGCGTTTTCCCTGACATTTTAGAAGCCATCAGATAAATCTGTGATTATGAGATGATGCGCCGGCAGTGAGACTAATCTCTGCTTGCAGTGAGATGACGCAATCCAAAAATCAGGAATTTTGTTGTGCGCATCCGATAACTCAGAACTTCAATGCCTGACCTTTAATTAGAGCGCTCCCATTAAGACAATCAGCAAAGCTAACGAGGCTTTGCTTTTTTTTTTTTTTAAAGAAACTGTGTCAGTTTAACTAAATCTGACATAATAGTAACCATGGTAACATCTGCTAATACAGACAGATGCTATGCAGCTGTAATGAAGGCCTTGGCCACCAGGGCTGCAGAAATGTGACAATAAAAAATGAAAAGTTCTGAATGGATTTGGATTAAATTTTCCGGAATTTCCAGAAATGGGATATGGAAGAGCCGATTACATTTTGGGGGTGATTCGGATCAGCGTCTGGATCCAGGATAAGATTCAATAATATTGTGAGATTGGACTATTTACCATTTAGCCTTCCCGGTATATCATGTTAGGTGTTAGCATGCCAACATTGCTAGCATGCTAATGTTAGCATACTTAGCATAATGTTAACATACTATTTTCATGGGGAGACATATACATAAACACTTACCGCGATTTTGCTAGGTGTTAGCATGACAACATTAGCATGTTACCTTGCTACTGTTAGCAAAGTAGCATTTTTTTCCATTCTCTCGTCTACACACTTAAATTAACACTTTGCTCTATCATGCTAGGTGTTAGCATGTTACCATTACTACCATGCTAATAGTAGCATATTAGCATTTTTTCCATTTTCTTGTGTACACACTTAAATGAACACTTTGCGCTATCATGCTAGGTGTTAGCATGTTACCATTACTACCATGCTAATAATAGCACAGTAGCATTTTTTCCATTCTCTTGGGTACACACTTAAATGAACACTTAGCACTATCATGCTAGGTGTTAGCATGAAAACATTAGCATGTTACTATTACTACCATGCTAATACTAGCATAGTGGCATTTTTTTCCATTCTCTTGGGTGAACACAGAGCACTATCATTCTAGGTGTTAGCATGGTGACATTAGCATACTGGCATTTTTGCTATTTTCATGAATAAGCTATCAAGCTAGGTGCCATCATGCTAATGTTAGCATTGTTAGCATTCTTTAAGTCATTCAAACTGTATGTTTTCATGGTCAGGGAATCTAAATATGGAGATAAAATAAATGTAGGATTAATATTAATGGTGTAACACAACATGGGGGGGTAAGTATGGCGCTTGGTGGACGTTTGCGCTCCCCGGGTGCTTTACTAATTATATATTATGATTATAATACATATTTTGTCGAGGCAGAATGTTATGCACGTCATGTCTTATCATAGTCATTGGCCACTACCTGCACTGTAACAGAGCCCAGAACATCCCTGTGTTCCTGTTGATGGTGGCAGCCTCAGAGTTCTCCACCAGGAAGAGTCCTTGTGCCGTCCACAGCACTGTACGAGAGAAAAATATATATTTTTTAAATGCATTTAGATGCACCCGATCATGTTGAATCTTTGTAAACGCTACTAATTTGGACACGTGCAGAGGTGGCCTGTTAATAATGTATTGCATGCCACTCAAAATGCGATGCATGAATGTGAACGTTACGCCGAATTACATGTGGAATCGCACATTTTATGCGATTACCTTGTGTGTTTATTGCTGTCGCTAATGATTTATGAACATTTATGAGTCTTGAAGATCAATGAAGAATATTCATTCATTCATTTTCTACCGCTTTTCCTCACGAGGGTCGCGGGGGGTGCTGGAGCCTATCCCAGCTGTCTTTGGGCGTAAGGCGGGGTACACCCTAGACTGGTCGCCAGCCAATCACAGGGCACACATAGACAAACAACCATTCACACTCACAATGAAGAATATTGAGAAGTATATATTGTGTACGAGATGATACAAGAACATACTAGCAGCACCGACGCCGATCAGCACGGACGTCAAGTAGAAGGCCCACGTGGACGGCTCGATGAAGACGGCGACGTAGCCACTGGACACAAGATCATCCATCGATTAATCGAGTCTCACTCGCCAACATGCCCGCATACGTGACCGATACCTGTAAAGCAGCCCGCTCAAAAACATGGTCATCTTCGGTCCCAGCATCGCCACCACCGCCGGCGCCACTAGATTAGAAAACGAGAAGACGCCGTAGATGATTCCCAGACTGGAGAAGAAGAAAGACTATTAACACTCCGGAATAATTCTTTTTTTTAATAGCGCCTCATCGGGAGTGTGACCCACCTGTGGTATCCATTTCCTGTGAAAGTGTCGTTGTGCAGACTTTTCACCACAGTTTGCTAACAATAAAGAAAAGAACAGGGGTCATACAAGTCGAGGCCGACATCCCAGAGCAGAGCTTATTTGTCTTGTAAAGAAAATTGGAAGCACGGGCTTCACATGACTTCTATATTGGTCCCTTCCCCCCACACTGTAGTTTCATAACATGTTCCTGCATGTTGAACACTCACATTTTTTTAATAATGACATAGATGCAACTATTTTCTAATATAATTGTAATGTAATTATACATATATAATGCTTAATAATATATTATAATGTTATATTGTCTAATATATTACTATTGAAGCATTTATTGTCATTGTAAATAAACAATACAAACACCATTTAGATTTTCTTTAGGCTGCCACAATTAAATAATAAAATAATGACAAATAAGAATCATAAAAATGTTTTTTACACTTAAATGTATATATTTTTTAAACTATTACGCAACATATGTTTAATATATAATTAATTTTCATTTTTAATACATAAAAAAATAACTGGAACACAAAAATATTTGAAATAAAATTGAAAACTATAATAATCATATAATAATATAATTATATAAAAAATATATATAAATAGATTTTTAAAAAAATTATAGAAACAATATGGACACTTGCCCTCTCGCCTCATAAATAAGAGCCAGTAAACGGCATGAAAAGAAGTTAATAAAAAGAATAAAAGGAACTTACCTCCACGTTCCCACATGTGGTAAAAGCGGTAAAGATGAACATGAATCCGACGCCCAAAATAACAACATTGAAAAACCTCCAGTCAGCCATGATGTTGCCTTTCTTTGCGTGGGTGCTCACTTTGCTACATAACCAACTTTTTGCACTCGTCTCCGGTTCAAACAGCAAACTTCTCCAAGTTATCTATAGCGAATACAGCGGGCGGCGGAAAGAGCAGCATTGTGAGTCGCTTCCCCTCGCTGCATGAAAACTATTCTTGAAAACTTGTGACTTTAATTACCAGCTCTTATTTGCGGTTGTGGTGTTTTGTTTTGACATTTCTTCCGGTTTTTTTACTCCGTCTACTTCCTGCATTTGCTCTTCTTCTTTTCACAATAGTAGAACTATTCATTGTGATGACGTTGTGCTACCGCCATCTGTCGGTAGAAAGCGGAACATACAGACTTCAATGCTAATAATGTAAAGGTGTTATTCCATAGTTCTTCCACAAGTTGGCGATATAGCGTCAATGTACAGTCTCGCTCTTAAAAACAAACGCGAAGAACAACTCGCTAACCAATGGCAATTAAGGAAAGTGCCACCTCTCGGTGCTGGGCTTTCTTGCTACAGCAACAAAGAACATCTACAGAACAAGATCACTCCCTGTCACTCTGTTCCGCCATTGTGATACTGACGAATAAGGCAAGCTTAGGAGCGTTCATATTAATAACATTCGAGTTAAAACTCCGATATACTCCACCGCAGTGACGTATCGCGTAAAATGGAACGAAAGAAACAACTTTAAGGGTTGTCATTTCCCTGTGTATATACACACTTTCTAAATATAGTCCGTTTTTCACTCCCAATTTATAAAACGAGCCTCTAAATGCTGTAAAGACGTGTATTTGTAGTCGTGATAACACGTAATAATCCCATGTAGCCAACGTGTAGCTTCCAGAGGAAGCGGAACAATCTTGCTGCCTTGTCACGCTCTTCGGCTCGATGGAACGTTGCTACTGATTGTACACAATCATCATGGCGGCCCAGGATGGTGGGTATTGAGCACAATTTAGACACATTTCCTTCATTCCGTTACACCAACTTTCGTCCCCGGCGATGAATTAAAGCAGGCGACACGCAGACGCGTTAACGCCGGGCGCTGTTAAGGTCGTGTCTTTAAAAAATAAAGCCACGTCTCCTCGTAAGGTTGAAGTTAACATGTTTCCCTGACTAGCAGGTTAGGGTCGAGGCTAGCTAACGTCAATTCCTGCTAACTAGCCCAAGTAATCATCTTTGCGGTAAGTGGGGGCTTAAACCACAGTTATTAGGCTCGTTGGAGTGAAGTTAACTTAAAATGACAACCCTTATGTGTCGGAACATTCATTAAGTTAGCAGTAAGGGAAATCGAAAGTGCTAAATGCTGTGTCATATTTGCGTTTTTGTACAAAAAAAAAACATTTTTGCTGCTAATAAACGAAGCACTGACATGAAGGATAATGAAAATATATGAAATAATTTTCTATAGTGCCTCATTAGGTGTATGGGTGAGGCTGGAGCCTACCCCAGCTGATTTAGTTGAAATATGATGTATTTCCTTCCAGGAAGTGAAGTTATAATGCAAACGGACGTAAAGCCAAAAGACGACGCACCTCTGGGTGAGGGTGACTCCGCCGACCAGGGCGACTCGGAGTCGGCGTCCGACGCGGGACACGCCGCCACTCAGGACTGTTCTAACATTAGCAACGGCGACGACGTGGAGGAGGAGGAAGGCGAGACGGTGGACTTGAAGATCATCTGGAACAAGATCAAATACGACCTGAAGATCCCGCTGGATAGCACCGGCGCTAAGCTGAAGGAGAGAATCCACGCGCTCACCGGTGAGGAATCCCCGCCGCCGTCATCGCCGTCCCGGCAAAGTCTAAATCTTCCTCTTGGCAGGTCTTCCTCCGGCCATGCAGAAGGTGATGTACAAAGGCTTGCTTCCGGAAGACAAGACGCTACGGGAGATAAAGGTCACCGGCGGTGCGAAGATCATGGTGGTGGGATCCACCATCAACGACGTGCTGGCGGTCAGCACGCCCAAAGAGGTCATGCAGCAGGAAGTGAAAGCGGAGGAAAACAAGAAGGAGCCTCTATGCAGACAAAAGGTAGGAAATTGCAAACTTTGGGGGGGGTGAAAAGTCTGAATTTACAGGCCTTTCATTTTACACTGGTCTGGTTTTTACAGCAAGGATGACCCAGTATGAGGGCCACACTGGAAAAAATAATCTGAGATTGGGAATAAAATCGTAAATTTGTGAGAAAAAAAAAAGTCATAATATTACCTTTCCCACACACCAAAGGTCACGTAAATTTTAATAGCTGTCTCAGGCAATGCCTGTTACGGAATATTAAAATAATCTGAGATTTTGAGAATAAAGTCGTAAATCTATGGGGGGGAAAAAAAGTCTTAAATTTGTAGGAAAAAAGTAGCAAATTTACGAAAATGTAAGAATTTTTTTCCCTCAAATTCACAACTATATTGTTGTAAATTAAGTAAATTTAAGGTGAATTATTATTTTTTTAATTGAGAATAAAGTCGTAAAATTACGACCAAAAAAAAATCTTAAATGTACAATTTACAAAACGTAATTTAAGTAAATTTAAGGTGAATTAATTTTTTTTTAAATTGAGAATAAAGTCGTAAAATTATGACCAAAAAAATCTTAAATGTACGGGGAAAAAGTCGTACGTTTACAAAATCTAATTTTTTTTTTTCAAATTTACATCTATTCTTGAAAATTTACCAAAAAAATGTGAATTTAACGCCATATTTAAAAAAAAATAGATTTTGAGAATAAATTTGTAAATTTACAACCAAAAAAAATCATATTTACAGAAAAAAGTTGTAATTTAAGATTTTTTTTCTTTTAAATTCACAACTTTATTCTCAAAATCTCAGGTTATTATTTGCAAAAACATGCATGATGGAAAAAAATAAAAAGTCTTTTCACCACTTTTGGGCTAATTCTCTAATTCAAAAAAATTATGAGCAAAAAATTTTTCCTTGCAAAAAAAAAAGCTGTAAAAATTCAAAGAAAAAGCAAAAGACACACACTCCTCCTCCTTGGAGGTGTGTTCAGGCTCAGCCAGTTTTTGCTTCATCGTTTCCCCGCAAGGAACCGCAGCTCACCTCGTTCTGGTAGCACTCATGCAGCCTCAGACAGGATGATCTTGTTCCTGACTTATAAGCTACAGCGCTAAACAAGCTATAGTGTATGCTCTAATGTGTATTATTATTAATATTATGATTATTATTTCAGCAACACAGGAAGGTGTTGGATAAAGGTAAACCAGAGGACGTCATGCCGGCTATTAAAGGAACAAAAGTGAGTGTTTTTACAGTTTTGCCGTGTTGGCGTTCAACGTGACTGACGGCCGTGTCTCCTCACAGGAGCGACTACCGACAGTGCCTTTATCCGGAATGTACAACAAGTCCGGTGGGAAAGTAAGACTCACGTTCAAACTGGAGCAGGATCAGCTCTGGATCGGCACTAAAGGTGAGACGACGCCGTCATCGTTGTCACTGAATGACAGTGACAGTGACAATGACATCACCGTGTCATCTTTGTGTGTGCAGAGAGGACAGAGAAGGTCCCGATGGGCTCCATTAAGAACGTGGTGTCCGAGCCCATTGAAGAGCACGAGGACTATCACATGATGGTAAGTGAGCGCGCTCGCTGCTGTCTGAAGCGGCTATAAACGCCGACGTGACGGTCAGACGAGGGCGACCGGAGGTCACGCTCTGCCGCTTCAGGCTCTCGAGTCGAGTGGGAAATGTGAGCGCCTTTTTGTCTTCTTTAGTGCCGTGTGAAGATCTTACATAAAGTGTCACATTGCGGACTTCATTTTAAAAGATCTACGCGTACAAATAAGTTGAGTTGTGCAATAAAACTGTAATAAAGTAAAACTACTTTTTTGATGATGCATGATGGAGGCTTGGCATCTAAGGAAGTGTTCCTGTTCTGTGGTTATCGTCACAATTTTCTCTTTTTTGACAGGAGAGCCGTGAAAAAATGTAACAATAATTTTGTTGTATTTTTCATATACTATTATGTACAATGTATGATATTTTTGTATGATTCCCAGGCGTTCCAGTTGGGTCCCACAGAAGCGTCTCAGTATTGGGTCTATTGGGTGCCTGCACAGTTCGTCGATGCAATCAAAGACACAGTCCTGGGAAAATGGCAGTATTTCTAATGTGCCTCTTCATTTTTTTCTTTTTTTTTTTTTTTTGACAATGAACTGGGACACAAGCGCTGCCATCATGGAAGCGAGAGAGGGGTCGAGTCAACAGGACGCTTCAAGAAGACTTCTTTCTCGGAATCTATCTGAAGGAAACTTGACTGACGCCTGTGGACTTTTTTTTTTCTCCAAGAAAAAAAAAATCTTGTTCTTTTTTTAAAAAAACATGCACTACGTGGCGACGTAAACATTTCTCAGCCCCGCCCCCCCAGTGATCATTGGTGGGTTTCAACACATCCAATCCAAGGGAAAAAAAAAACTCACAGTGAAACAGAAATTGTACAGAAATTGCTAACGCTTTTCTTCTGTTATTCTTAAAGAAATAAAAGTTATTTAATGAAACTATGACCGCGTTATTTGGTCTTACTGGATAATGGAGCTGAATGCAGGTTAATCAAATTAGCGACTTATTCCATACAGGTATGCTATAGCATGATCCAATAATGTTGTGTACTCGTTCCACATTTATAAGTTTATATTTATAAGTTGCTTCATATTTGTTAACTATTGAAACTATAGTTTCTATGCACCCTTTTCCGCATAATTTCACATCACTAAACGAAACTTTACAAGGCGACTTCCGCTGTGCTTTTATTTCGAAAGAGCTGTACCGGCAATGACGTTTACGGAAGCCCATCCTGAGGCGGGAAGTGGAAGGTTTAAGTTTACGTAAATAAAAGTGACATGTGATTTTAAAAAAAATGGACAAACCGGATAAAGCAGCCGGCGACAGGAAGCGTCCCCCGCCAGTGAAGGTCCTCGCCAGCCAGTTGAGAACAGCAAAGTCCGGCGAGCCGAGCGGTTCCGGCTGGGTCGTCGGCCTGACACGGGCTCGCTGCCTGCCGGTGTCGCTGGTATGGATGCAGGGCACGGTGCTGGAAGTCCAGCTGGAGCTCGACAGTTTACTGCTCATGGACGAAACGGGAACGTTCGCCGTCCACGGCGTGAATAGTATCCCCAAAGGGAAGCCATGTTTGTCCTCAGGTAAGATGTTTGTTCGTTCCAGGTCTTAGCTTCCGGTTAATGGCGGCCATTCTTGAACCTGTAGGTAAATATGTGATGGTGATGGGTAGCTTCCGGTTTAATGGCGGTCATTCTTGAACCTGTAGGTAAATATGTGATGGTGATGGGTGCCGTCCAGGAAGTCTCCCCGGAGCCAGTCATCCGCGCCGTGAAGATAGCCGATCTCTCCGAACAGGCGGACCTTCATAGGAGGATGTGGAAGCTGGAAGTGGAGGACTTGCAGCAGGTGTTGGCGCCATGACAATTAAAGGCGGGTCTCATTGGTTGAGCAGGATGGAGCCTATCCCAGCTGACTTTTGGCTGGGAATACAGTTAATTACAGGACACATATACACAAACATGCACATCTGAGGTCAATTTAGTTAGCCTAAAATGCTAACTTGGGAATGTGGAAGTAGGAGAAAACATGCACCCTCCCCAGTCTTATGTCATTCTGTGATCAGGCTACTTCCTGGATGCTTCTCCGAGATCCCATCTCCCCGCAAGTTTGATTCCAACCCAGATCTCCAATACCAAAAAACCTAAATATGCCTTTTTTGGTTGTTAAGGAGGAAACAAACATACCTTTTTAGATGTACTCAAAAAAAAAAAAACTTTATTTGGTGTGGTGCTGGTTATACTGGTAATATGAGACAGCTGTTACGTGATGTATGTTGATGGATTAAAATAAATGTCATAAGCTTTCGCTGTCTGCGTGTAATTAGTAAAAAGGCCAAATATGGAGGTCATAAACATATGAAAAGAGACTAGAGGTGGACTGGAGTGGAACTCGTCTGATCGGGGCTCTTGGTTCCATCGTCCTTTTCGGATGTCCTACTGAGCGGTGCGTCGCAAAGCTCGTGTTGCTGGGTTTACGCTCCCGAGGAGAAACCAGACGCTGCTCGGGTTATCGGGTATCGGACCTGCTTTAAAAATCATGCTGTGATCAGGCTACTTTCCTGGATGCTTCTCCGAGATCCCATTTCCTCTCTCCCCCCGCCCACCGGGGGACGCAAGTTTGAATACTATTTGTCTTCACGTGTGGACTCTTAGTGTGTTGTCATGTCATTACTTGATGTCTTTAAGGAGAAAACTGTATTTTCCAAAGTCATTGTCGTTTGGCGCTATAAGGTGGTCTTTTCTGGCTTTGGCCAGTTTCATCAAAAGCACTTCCCGCCGCTCCATCCACTCCCTGAGCTCCTGCTCGCCGTGGGCTAGCTTGCAAGAGTCGTCCTCGAAGCACGTGCCTACCAGGAACCTGTACAGACAAACCGGTCATTGAATACCTTTCAGAATGGTTTCACACCGACAAATACTACAAATACAAATACTACGTATGCAGCTGGAGGCGTTTACTCAAGTACAGAAATGTGTACCTGCAGAGCAGCAAAGAGTACTTAAGGATCACAATGTGTTCCAAGTATGAAAGGTGTCATACTGTACTGTACTGTACTGTACTGTCGTTTGCAGATGGTCAGGACTGGACTCAAACGCATCCTCTCTAAAAGTGCCTTGAACTCACCTTTCGCAGACTTTGAAAGTACCGGTAGGGAAGCGATACTGCCAGCGGTTCTGATCGTCCTCGGAGTTGAAAACGCGGTCTTTGTGTTTTTCCGAGGTGATGTGCTGCTGCCACTGCTTCTCGCTGTTACAGTTCTTACCGCAGAGCCAACAATGGTTGCCGTCCTGCGGAAGGCGGGCAAAGATTAAACCATCACGGGTATTGACTGTATTCATAACATCAAATCATTCATTCATTCATTTTCTACCGCTTTTCCTCATGAGGGTCGCGGGGGTGCTGGAGCCTATCCCAGCTGTCTTCGGGCGAGAGGCGGGGTACACCCTGGACTGGTCGCCAGCCAATCACAGGGCACATATAGACAAACAACCATTCACACTCACATTCATACCTATGGACAATTTGGAGTCGCTAATTAACCTAGCATGTTTTTGGAATGTGGGAGGAAACCGGAGTACCCGGAGAAAACCCACGCATGCACGGGGAGAACATGCAAACTCCACACAGAGATGGCCAAGGGTGGGAATTGAACCCTGGTCTCCTAGCTGTGAGGTCTGTGCGCTAACCACTGGATCGCCGTGCCGCCCCACATCAAATCAAATCAACTTTATTTGTAGAGCACTTTTACAGAATTAAAAAACAATTACCACAATTAAAAGGAAAAACAATTACTAAGAAAGTCCCTCCCTCCATACTAGACACACACACACACACACACACACACACAATCACACACAGTAGGGAGACATGGCATGGCACTGAGGATCAAGGAAACGCCACCTTTGGGGCCATCCACACTGTGAGGAGCCACAGGCCGTGCCACCAGGGGACCAGCACCCGGGCCCCCCCGACCCCGACAGATGGGCGGACCCCCACATCAAAAGGGAGGAACCCCCAGCCGGCCGGGTCGAAAGGGACCCAAGGATGGCACCCCCCTCAGCAGACCCGACACAGCCCCCCAGTGTGGAGGACCCCCCTCTGAGGAAATACTGGAGTTAAAAGCTAAAAACTAAAAGCACAAAATAAGACTAAAAAGATTAAAAAAAATTAAAAATATGAGTTAAAAGCCTGATTAAAAAGGTGTGTCTTTAATTGTTTTTTTTTTTTATATCAACAGTCTCCGCAGTCCTGAGGCTCTCCGGCAGGCTGTTCCACAGGTGGGGGCCATAGTGGCTAAATGCTGCCTCACCGTGGGTTTTTGTTCTGGGTTTTGGTATTGTTAAAAGGCCAGTGCCGGAGGATCGCAGGGTCCGCAGGGGTTGATAAGATAAATAAGAAGGTGCAAGGCCGCTAAGACGTTTAAAAACCAGTAAGAGAATCTTAAAATGGATCCTGAAGCGGACAGGGAGCCAATGTAAGCGACTTTAAAACTGCTGTAACATGTCAATAAGCTCACCAGTTCCTCCACGTAGTCCGTGGGCATGTGGATCTGCTTGCCGTTCTCCTTCACAGAGTTACTGGCGCTCTCCTCGCCCCAGCCCGGCTTCTGAGACAGCAGCCACTGCTCGTAAAGCTGATCCATGTCTGCAACTGTACGAGCGTGGAATGTGATGATTCGTGTCGCGTTAGCTGCTGATGGGATTCTCGGGGTAACTAACTCACTGTTGGTTTCCTTCATGAAGGTCCAAAGGTCTCGTTCCTCCGTGCTGTGAGCAAAGGAGCAGTTGCCGACGTACTGGCACTTCTTGCCAGCTGCTATGTGCATGCAAATCTGCAGAAAGAACCAACAAAAATAAAACTGAGAGCCTGAAGGTGGCCTTTTTAGACCTCTTTTTTGTTGGGTGGGTACCTCAAACTGAGCTGGGATTGGCTTTTTGGTAGGAAGGGGTCTAACTATTGTCCACTTTTTCCTTTCAATGGAGCTTACAAGCACCACACGTTTGTCTTTGGCCCACCTGGAAAAAAACACAAAAAAAAAAACACAGGGATATAATACAGCTTCCTGTCACTTCCTGTGCAAACGGAGACGGAGAACTTACGTGTGCCTCGCCTTGGCTGAGCAATACTTTTTGTTCTTGTCGGCTTCGCTTAGTTGGCCGTTTCTCCAACACTGGCTACAAACAAACATCATCTTCAGATTAGGAGGCCCGAACCTTCTCTGGCCTGGAGACTGAAGGCGACATTCAAAGGAAGAGTCTGAGACAAAAAGCACTCCAAGCGACAAGGTTGATGATGTCACGGCGTACGGTACCTGGGTGCCCCGCAGTGCAATATTTGCATTCCAAACTTTGGTGGCCTCTTGAACAATACTTTCATGACTGATACCTGCGTACAAGAGCTTTAATTAAGCATTGCAAAAATAATTCACACATTACAAAACATTACTAAAGAATATATTCATAGAGTAGTCAGTGTACAGCTTACCTAGCAGTATCTATGTCTGGATACACAACACAAGCGAGCAGTGAGATAAATACTAGCCTACAGTCAAGCATGGCGGTGGTGTTGTCAGTGGGTGCATGAGTGCTGCAGACAGTGGGTGAACTGCGGTTCTTTGAGGGGAAAGACACACCGACAAGACGTCAAGTGCCTTGCAAAGGAAGCTGGAAGGAATGTGGGAGGAAACCGGAGTACCCGGAGAAAACATGCGAACTCCACACAGAGATGGCCGAGGGTGGAATTGAACCCTGGTCTCCTAGCTGTGAGGTCTGCGCGCAAACCACTAGACCGCCGTGCCGCCCCGTATGTAGAACATTTGTTGTGTGTAAATTAATTACACATTCATTCATTTTCTACCGCTTTTTCCTCACGAACCTATTCTAGCTGTCTTCGGGTGAGAGGCGGGGTACACCCTGGACTGGTGGCCAGCCAATCACAGGGCACATATAGACAAACGACCATTCACACTCACATTCATACCTATGCTATGGACAATTTGGAGTCGCCAATTAACCTAGGAGAGAACGGGGAGAACATGCAAACTCCACACAGAAGATGGCCAAGGGTGGAATTGAACCCTGGTCTCCTAGCTGTGAGGTCTGCGCGCTGAAGACAAAGCTTCAAGTGTTGGCTTTCTTTCCTTTGGCGCTAAAATGACACCCAAGACACAGAGAACAGGAAAAAATGGAGTATGGGATTACTAAAGGTAATGGGTATTGTGAATTAGGTAAACACTATTGTATATGTATTAGCGTATTAGTGTAGTGTAAAGATGCAGTACGCATTTTTTCTTGTAATTACAGCATTTAATTCGAAGGAAGTGCTGTGTACTGGTAAGTACACATATATTGGGACAATATTGTGTAGTGTGAGATCTGGTAGGGATCTTACCAAAAGATCTAAAAGGAGTGGGTATTGTGAATTAGGTAAACACTATTGTAGTATAAAGTATTAGTGTAGTGTAAAAATGCAGTATGCATTTTTCTTGTAATTAAAGCATTTAATGCCATGCCCAAGAGGACAAAGAAAGTGCTGTGTACTGTGAAGTACACATGTATTTGGACAATATTGAGTATGTGAATTGGTAGGGATCTTACCACACTCCTGCTGCATCATCCAGACCTTCAGCTCAATGAGGCTGTGAGCGTAAAAGCAGTCGTCCTCCCTCACGCAGCCGTATCGGACTTCATGCCGACACAGGTCGAGTTGGCAGAGGTGGTTCAACATTCGGATTTTGGAGTAGCGCACCGTGTTCTCCTTTAAAATGTGGACCAGGCACCTGAGGAACAAAACGGAGCGAGTCAGATCACACACGATCCATAACGGATCATCTTACATTTTGTGAGAGGAACTTACTTGTGTTTTTCAAAGTCGTGCCTCGTCTCCGGGTGAGAGCAAAGCGACGGGTCGTTTTTATTGGTTTTGCTGATTATTCTGGGTTTGTGGTCAAAACACACCTGCGAATACGACATAACTGTAAACGTAACATGGTTTTCCGAGTGTTTCATCTGGGCCGTTAATCCCAACGCTCGACATATGAGCTGCACTCTGCTATCTCAGAGAAACACACAGACACATTCAACGTGATGAATCGCCACTCGCCGAGATAAGCCTGCCGCTGACCCCCCCCCTTTTTTTTTTCTTTTGTCACAACACTGTATCCAGCTACGCTACATCACAAACACGGCCATACTCACTCCGCACAGGAAGACAAATATCTCTGGGTGCTCTTGCAAGATCTTAGGCACCGTCAACCTCACGGTGGAACTGGCGCCAAAAGGATCGAAGAGAAGCTCCCTGGAGATGAAGCCTTTTCGCTCCAGCGTCCAAACATCCAGTTCCTCCTGACAGTACGCGAAGGTGCAATGGCCGGGATAGAGACAGTCCTTACCCACCGCCACCTCTGAGAAGTTGATCACAATATGCAAATGAGAGAAAAGGATGACACTTCCGAAGTTGGACTGTTCCATTGTTAAGAATCAATGAGTGCAGTGGAACAAATCAGACACCAAATCAACCGCAGTCAATCATGATGACTAAAACAATTAACAGTGTCACATGTCAAGTCGAGTCCAAAGACTTAAGTGTTTTTGTGAGTAGTACCTGAAACGAAGAACCGACATTATCACTTGTACCTTTGCAAATGTAATAAGGCCCCGCATATTGGTTTTTCGTTGGTCTGGGCCGAATGAGCTTCCACGTTTTATCCGGCGAATGCTTCGACCGTCCCAGTAAAACGTCCTTTTTGCATTTGTGCTCTTCGGTGTGGAGCGTGTAGTCCAACACGCCAGGACCTGTGGGCGGGAGAGAGAGAGAGAGAGAGAGCGCACAATGCGGATGACGAGGTATCGTCCACTATCAAGTGCCGTGTTGAGTCGCACCTGTTTTGACGTAGCAGACCGAACACGCCTGTTTGAATTCGTGCTTTTGCAAAGGGTTCTTTCCCAGGTCGACGGTCGCGGGAGGGGCCTTGACTTCTGGCATTCCGACCGCCATTCCCATCGGAGTTTCAGTGTTGTTAATCTGTTAGAAATATAAAAGAACAACATTACATAGAGAAGCGTGTCAAGTCACATGGTCAGACATGTAATAGTCACCTGTGGCATGAAAGGACTTGGAGAAAAATCTAAAAATGAAGAAAAACACACGTGAGCGTCACCTTAGTTTAACACACACACATGACAATGCAGGAAACAATCATACCGGTTTTATAGTCCGATATTGAGAGGCTATCCAGAGAATCCATGGTTTGGGGTAGGGTGTCAAAAGTGTTCATGCCGAAATAGGACGTGGACCCCGACTGGTGATAGAGCGGGGGCAGATTCACGGTGCACTGCTGGGAACTTGATTGCAGGAAGGGGTTGATGTGAGACAGCATGAGCAGCGGATTGGACATGGAGCTGGCTGAGGCGATACTGGTCGGCAAAGGAAGAGGACCCTTCACTGTTGGTATGACCTGAGAAGAGCGAACGGGAACGCTTAGCGAGACCACCGAGATGGCGCGGTGGTGTTTTTTTTTTTTTTCGACTCACTGACCATGGCTGTGTTGGGGCCAGCCTGGTCCAGCAGGTCATCCAGGTCGTCCCCTATGATATCGGCTTCAAAATCTTGACCGGCATCGAGCAGCGAGTGGGGTTTACTAGTCCGGCAGCCGTTCATAAACATGGGGACGGGGAGCGGGGCAGACAAGGGTACGGATTTGGAGCGAGACTCAAAGCCCGGAGGCTCTGACGGGGTCGTACGGGGCTTGTGGTTGGTGAGTGGAAGCTCATCCGCTGCTGCTGCTGCTGCTGGGTCATTCAGCGGCGGGAGCACAGCCGCCGGAAGCTGGATGGGTCCAGGCACGACGACACTGCTTTCCGGGATCAACGGAGGCACTTCTGGAGCACACAAGGAAAATTTTGTCGTTATTTTGTCGTTATCCAACACTGTAAAACTCTCTAATGTTACACCTTACCAATGTCTATGTCTTCAACTGAGGAGTTCAAGGACGCCTGGAGAAACGCAGATAAATGACGTGCCTGGCTACAAGGACATCATTGTGAAGTGTACAATGTTACCTTATCACAAGCGCCGTCCTGATAACTCGAACCGCGCAAAACATTCAAGGCCGGCTGCAAAGGGACAGGAAGTAACTATTTTTAGCATTCAGATTAAAGGCGTTTGCATTTTGATCCAGAGGCGGGCGGCACGCACCTTACTCCTGACATAAGCTTTACGGATTTTCAACCCTAAAACTTTGGCAAGGTCCTGAGTCAGCTGTATAACACTGGGATCCTGGGAGAGAAAAAAAAAAAACAATACAAGATTAATAATTATGAATTATGTCTTTGCCTATGCAAAAACTTCATTTAGCCTGATTTTCATTTTACTGCCTTTCCATTTCCAGGTAGGTTTTTTTTTTTATCTTACCTGAGGCACAGCTAGAGAGCATTTGGCCACAGCATCATAGGCCTCTTGATGTCTCCCCATTTCCTTTAGAGACTTGGCTTTTCTGTACAATGCTTTGTGGTTGCCATCATTCAGCTCAAGGGCCTTTTCACAGTCTTCTAACGCTTGGTCATATAGTCCCTGACAAAAAGGGAGGGAAAAATAAACACCCCACTGAGACAACGACTCTTATTATATATACATTGTGTGATAAAGTGCAGATAAAGAAGTGATTTTAGCGCCTTGTAAAACAAGAGTCGGAACAGAAAAAGAACATTTTTTTTTTCGATACACAAGTTATTCGTGCTGCGATTAAACAAAAGTAGCAATCATACCCGGTGATTCCTGGACGTGACGCTGTCCAGTGACACATTCATCCCAGTCAAGTGAGGAATCTTCCAGTCAAACAAGGCCCCACCCAAGTACTACATCAGGGTGTAAATGATGCATGTATTCCAAATCTGATTGCTAAATACATTACCGAGGTTCCCATCTGGTATACATTAACTGTCTAACTGTCCATAGGCAGACGTGGATGCCGTTAAATATGTTTAATATTATGATTTACATATGATGACATATGTAATCATTATTGTGGCGTACCATTCCACGATAAGGTTGTATGGTACTTCATGTACCACCTTAAGACACTAAGATATGTTCCAAGGACAAATTCATGTGTATACATGTATTAAAATATTCATTATTTTAATGTATTGAATTGTGTTTAACTTGCTTCAAACTTTATTTGTAGAACACTTTTCATACATAGAATGTAGCACAAAGTACCACCAGGAAGTGCTTGCTTTGTCAAGTTCATATTCAAATACTTCCAATTCCAAGCAATGCAATAGAGTCAAAATACAATTACTTAACATTCCCGGAAGCGACAACAATATTTGCAGCATTCCGTGTAGGTGAGCCACATTTAGAAGTTTCCATTGCATTGAATGTAGCACAAAGTGCTAGCAGAAAGTGCTTGCTTTGTCGAGTTCATATTCAAATACTTCCAATTCTAAGCAATGCAATAGAGTCAAAATACAATTACTCAACATTCCCGGAAGCGACAACAATATTGACAGCATTCCGTGTAGGTGAGCCACATTTAGAAGTTTCCATTGCATTGCCTTTCCTGATTTGCAAGTAAGAATAATCGCAGTGAGTAAAAAGAAGACATTGTTCAGCGTCTGTTACGACAAACTCTTATGGTGTGTCATACCAACAACAAACTTACCGGGACAATGCTTAAGTATGCGGCGGCTCGATTGGCGTAAAGCTTCTCCAGCAAACCCTTGGCCACGCAGATGTCCTCCGAGTCGGCGTAGTCGGCTATACTCAAGGCTTCTGTGTACATCTCAATGGATTTTGTCCATTCGCCTTCTTTAAAAACGTCGTTTCCTTCCCCGAAAAGATTCCAAACTAAATCCTTAACAAACACCTGAAACACAAAGCCATACAAATATGTTTCATAAATAAGCATGTAAAAGGCTTAATGTTGTAAGAATGGGTGCATAACTTACTTCATATTTATCCTGACTTCCAGGAAAAGGTAGGGTTGATCTAAAAGCAAAAGTAAGAGTCATATTGTAAACATTCTCCTCTGTTTAATCAGCACTCAGGTGTCTTCGTAGTACTCACTATCCTTCACAGTGTAACATTACAGTACATCATATTCAAGCCCACACAGGTTTGGTTATAATCTAGCATGTGTGTAGGGTCCTTTGTTATCACCGTATCTGCACAGTTTTAATAAATGTACCTCGGTTAGAGTACACCACATTTAGGGTATTTTCCGGTTAATGAATGTTAAAGATATTAATATGTTGTACTGCGCTATTAATACACTACAGGAGTGCAACTGCGCTGGTGACATTGTTTTTATCTAAAAAGTCAGTGTTAGCATCGTGTTAGCATGGAAACCAGTACTGGAAGGCATGGTCCCCCAGCTCTGTCACCTGGTTGACTCTAGTTCTTTGTATACCTTTTTTCTTCATCACGGCTGCAAAACAACCCACAGTCGAGCCAAAGAAAGTGCTAGTGGAAGTGCTAGCATTTTTGAAGGTGATAAATTCAATAAACAACTAGGAGACCAGGGTTCAATTCCACCCTCATCCATCTCTGTGTGGAGTTTGCATGTTCTCCCCGTGCATGCGTGGGTTTTTTCCAGGTACTCCGGTTTCCTCCCACATTCCAAAAACATGCTAGGTTAATTGGCGACTCCAAATTGTCCATAGGTATGAGTTTGAGTGTGAATGGTTGTTTGTCTATATGTGCCCTGTGATTGGCTGGCGACCAGTCCAGGGTGTACCCCGCCTCTCGCTCGAAGACAGCTGGGATAGGCTCCAGCAACCCCAGCGACCCTTGTGAGGAAAAGTGGTAGAAAATGAATGAATGAATGAATAAATTCAATAAACTACTAATGGCAAACCAAAAAGGTGGCGTCCGTGTGGATCTCATTGTCTCACAGGCATCTTTGTGGACAACTAAGTCATCAATCAAGGTAAAAGTGCCATTCATCATTTATATATATTTCAAATTGTTTTTTGCATTTAAAAACTAAAGTGTTAGCTAAATTTTCAGTGTCTGAAATGTTTCCGTTTTGGGATGAGTGGAACCCTCTGGAACGGATTCATGACTCAAACCGAGGTTCCGCTTTAGTTAACTGGCTCTCGTATCGCTAAATATGGTACTCAAAATATAGAAAGAGCTCACAATTCATAAAGACATTTTTGACATGCAGCACTTATACGAGCTCTTATCTCGCACCTAATTAAACCTGGAGTGATTGGTTGCCAGTCAACTGGGCGCAATTATACAACTGTTCACGCTCACATTATGGCATCTAACACGTATGTTTTCAGGATGTGGGAGGACAATGGAGTACCCAGGAAAAACACACAAAAATCATGTTGAAATGAACCTACAATTTCTTACATTTCAGTTGCCGCGGCAACTTCAGCTGGCATCTACAGGCTGAACGTGAAGCTGTAGCTCATTGTTTACACTTACTGAATAAACTGTAGACCCTTCTGGATCTCCTGCCAGCGACTCTTCCTGTCCAGATGCACTCCAGACATGACAGCTTTCCCTTGAATCCACTGCTGTCTGTCACTGCCTGAGAGGACAAAAACAAACAAACAAAAAATCAGACTTTTTATTTAAACAAACCAACAAGAGTCACCAAAAGACGCTCAAGTGTTGCCATGTATTGTTTCACTTTCATCCTGATGACTTCTCTATCGCTTTCCTGTCATGTTTAGGACTTCCGCGTGTAGTGGTGACGTCACACATGTGCTACCGGAAGTGTTACGACGATGTTAATGGCATCTTCTAGCTTGCTAGCTAGCCAATTTGAATAAAAGCGCCGACCCAATATTTTGACTACTGTACGCCTCATTTCATCCTACAATTTAAATGAAATTAAAGAATTACAAAAACAAACATGTGCTGCCGAGGAGGTGGGGGTGTGACGTTAGCTTCGGACAGGTTACGCTCGTCCAGCTTGGTGCCACATTTGACTTTGTTCCGGTAGACGTTATGGGGTGACAAACTACCAGAAGATTTGTTCTCATTCACTACGACACTGTGATGTCAACGGCAAGCCGCTGTTACATTAGGTTTGATGGCGGAGGCGGCACAAGAGAGCTCGTACGTGGACGTGTCCGATGATGGACGCATGACATTTAGCACACGTGTGTATGTATTTATGGTTAGCAGTCCTCGTCTGCTAGCACATAGTTTTCAACACAAATAAGTCGTTTTACTACTCGGATAAACATAACGAGGGATATGACACTATCCGGTTTAAGTATTAAGGAAGTAGACTAAGCATAGGCATCTCCCAAGTTTAACTACTTTCTCTACGCAGACAATAGCGACTTCTTCATCTTTTCTTAATAAATGGCGGGGAGCCGGCAAATTGTTTAACTGGAGCGGTAGTACATACTTACATTAATTGGTCTCTCAGTCAAACAAGCCCCGAAGTCTGTTGCCACCGAGGGGAGGATAAATTGATTTATTTTTATGTATTAGCTAAAACAATAATTAAGCTAAATGTGCAGTATCTGCAATGGCTGCCCTTAGTTGCTTCTTCTTCTCCTTTGCTTGAACACAAGCACGTCAACTCTGACGAAGTGCTGCCCCCTAGAGTGAGAAAAGAGCATTGCACATTTCAACACTTAACCAACAGTTCCCCCCACTGGGGGCAGCACAAACAAATGGACGGACTCCTTAATGTTTATCTTTTTTTTTTTTTTTTTGATCAAATTAAAATTAATTAAAACAAAAAATAAATTAAAAATATTTAAATAAATAAAACATACAAATATTAATAATAATTAAAACTAGAAATTAAATGACTGAAATAAAAATTCCAATTTAAGTCGAGATATGCAAACTACATACAAAAAATAAATGTCAATAAATACAATTCATCCATTTTTTATACTGCTTGTCGAGGGTCACGTGTGAGCTGGCATTGGACAGGAAGTAGCGTACATCCTATAGTACATCCTATATTGGTTTCCAGCCAATCACAACCATTCACACAGTATTTTTTATTATTATTTTAGTTATTTTCAATTCCCAATACCGGTCATGTATAGCATTTTATTTTCATGCATGCAACAAAATGTTTTTGTAATAATAAGATACTGACACAGAGATGTTTATAGCATATAAAAGGAGGTGATGAAAGCTTCTCTTCTTATGTAACATCTAACTTATCTAACTACACTTCCACCAAAGAAAAAAAAAAACAAGACAGCAAACCCCTCCAAGTATTACAATGGCCTCTTGAGTTGAAAATATACCTTCTAAAAACACAACATCAGATAAAATATTGCATTTTCAGACGGTGCGCACAAGTTGCCAACTAAACCGACTAAGGAATGGAAGGAATGCTTTACACAACAGCTTGAAAACGATGACTAGCTATTATGTCACAGTTCAGATCTCACTGTACTAATTTAACTTATGTCTAATTTGCATTGTCAACATGTTTGTGCCACTCAAGAACTCTATAGGGTGCCAAAGAAATGCAGCCCACCCTGTTTAACCAACACTACATGGGCTTAGATGGAAAAAACTCCATGTTAGAGCAGATGGTGTGTAGACGTGCAGACGTGCTGCACCTCAGTAGCAGTGTCTGACTCCAGCCATGACTGCGTTTTACCGCACACTTTTCATCTTAGCAGGTAAGTTGGAAAAAAATAATTATACTCTTTGAAAACAAGCAGGGAGACTGTTAATTGTGTGGTTAAATATCATGAATACATTGGTGTTGTACGAAAATCCTGCAGAAATCCAGAAGATGTGGACAAAACAAACAACTGTTCTGATTATTAACATGTTGGCAAATATTACTATCCGCACTAAGTATTGACCAATGTAGATATTACCAATCTTCACTAGCTAAATGTACTGCAAAAAAGGTCAGTAAGGATAATTCATAATGCCGCCTACAGAGAACATACTAACTCCTTATTTCTAAAATCACAAATACTTCAACTTGCTGATATAGTTAATCTTCAAACAGCTAAAATAATACATAAGGCTAAAAAATAACCAATTAGCTAAAAATGTCATCCAATACTTCTATACAGGAGAGGAGAAATATGATCTCATTGAAGAAGTACATTTGAAACACTTATATGCTAGGACTACACTTACTATGGTACCCATTATGTCATTGTATGGTCATATCACCTCGTACTTCGGTACGTGACAAAAAAAATAAATAAATAAATAAATCAAAAATTTCATACAATTCAAAAAATATCAATATTTTAAAAATGTATCAAATAATTTTTTTTAAGTTTTTAAAAAATATATTAGGAAAGCAGGAAGTGAACAAATGTAACAGTTACTGATTGTAATTTTTTTTAAAGTTTTAAAAAAATTATATTAGGAAAGCAGGAAGTGAACAAATGTAACAGTTACTGATTGTAATTTTTTTTAAAGTTTTAAAAAAATTATATTAGGAAAGCAGGAAGTGAACAAATGTAACAGTTACTGATTGCAAATTTTGTAAAAGTTTTTTAAAAAATTATATTAGGAAAGCAGGAAGTGAACAAATGTAACAGTTACTGATTGTAAAAGTACCAGATGGAGGGGTAGGATTTAATAAGCTTTGCTTCTTCCTACTCCTTTTGGACATGTGGATCTGTGAACTGATTATGTGATGCATTCAATTGTAATCTGATGCATGTTCAAATGAAATGAAACCATTACCATTACCATTATCAATTAGGGGTGCAGCCCTGATGATTTACCGTTGTGTTCCAATGACTGAGCTATTGTCGTCCTTTACAGTGGTTGCGGCCATTGAGGCTGCGTCTTCACTCCAGCGGACCAAAAGAGGCATCCTGGAGCTGGGGGGGATCATCAAGTGCACCACGGAGAGGCCGTTTTTCTCTTACGCCTTTTACGGCTGCTACTGTGGATTGGGAGGCCACGGGAAGCCGAAAGACAAGGCCGACAAGTGAGTCCTCCTGAAAAAAAAACAGTACAGTAACTCTGTTACAGTGTTCAAAAATGAATTAATAATATGTTGATGGTGTACAGTATTATTAGCTACACATACTGAAAGACAAATGTACAGTTCTGGCCACTAGGTGTCAGTAATGTTCCATTATTGAGACATGTCATTAGATTGCCCGTCACACTCCATGGAGTCAGCCATGGCATGATAAAGTGAAAAGAAATTTGCCTTTCATTCTGTGTGGAAGTGGTAATTTTTTTTTGTTTTGCCACTCACCACTCCCCAGGTGCTGTCAAAAGCATGACTGCTGCTACGCAGAGGCCGAAAAAGAGGGCTGCGAACCCAAAAAGGACAGCTACAAGTGGAAGTGTGAAGACAAAATGGCGTCTTGTGGTATTTATATAATCTATTTTTTTGTTTTATTTTATAATCTTTAGCCATTGGAGCGTCGGAAGGTGAAGATCAGATACATGGGCAGTATGGGTTTTCATTTTACAGTGGTTAACTTATTTTTACACTTACGAGACTATTGATTGTGATAGTTTAACCCCAGAAAAGATTATTTATATGATTTCTGATGGGAAAAATTGTTTAAAAAACAAAATAAATCAGAGATCAACCAAGGACGGATTGTTTTTTGACTCTAAAATTTTCCATTGAAATACTTGGACTGAATTGTGGTAGGCAACGCCTGCTATTATTACACGTGTACAACAGGCCAAGTTGAAACAATGTGTGTTTTAAATACCAAACGTGTGCCAAGGGAACATTTCAACCAATACTATTTGAATTATTCTTTTGGGTTGTGCCCGTTTTAGCATTTAATAACAGGTGTCTTTTGTTCTTTGCAGATGGTTTGACAGACAAGTGTGAGAAGATACTGTGCGAGTGTGACAGAAACCTCGGCGAATGCCTGAAAGACGCTCCTTACAGGTGGTATTACGCTCTGTGGCCGAATTGGTTATGCGGCTCTGCTAAAGAGTCATGTGATCCATAGTGATTGCCATAAAGGGGAATTCATCATCAATAAACATCCTTACATTGATATTGGTTTCTTGACTTCATTTTCATTATCAAAAACCCTTGAACCGTATTTCTTTTAGCAAATAAGGAGTTTGTTTATTTGCGTTTTAAAGTATTTTCAAAGGTTCGATCGCATCTCAGGGTCACGTTCTGTGTGGTTTTGGACCAGGGGTTGCTGACAGACAAGGGTGTTCAGACTATTTCCATCGTATGTTCAATATTAAACTTGGTAATGGTAACGGTTTAATTTCATTTGAACATGCATCAGATTACAATTGAATGCATCACATAATCAGTTCACAGTTCCACATGTCCAAAAAGGAGTAGGAAGAAGCAAAGCTTATTAAATCCTACCCCTCCATCTGGTACTTTTACAATCAGTAACTGTTACATTTGTTCACTTCCTGCTTTCCATAATACAGTTTAGGTTTTTTTAGGTTTTTTTTTTAATAATGCACCTCGTACCAAAGTACAAGGTGATATGACCATATATGATATATATATAGTGATATATGTAGCACATCATGACTGGTTCAAGACTCTTCATCCTTCATCCTTACAATCAGTAACTGTTACATTTGTCCATAATACAGTTTAGGTTGTTTTTTTTTAATAATACACCTCGTACCAAAGTACAAGGTGATATGACCATATATGATATATATATATAACATACATATATAGCACGTCATGACTGGTTCAAGACTCTTGATGTGCTATATGTATCACTATATTGACACTTACTATGGTACCCATTATGTCATTGTATGGTCATATCACCTTGTACTTCGGTACGAGGTGCATTATTTAAAAAAAAACAAAACACGTATGTATTAAATGTTGAAAATATACTCTGGCAAAATATCCCATTTTCATATGGAGTGTATAATTTGTCAACTAAACAAACTACTGTGCCCAACACAGACAAAGTAAATCATTCAGATGATAATTATGTAGTTCTTATCTAAATTATTGCTTTCATAACACGTTGGTGCCAAAAAGAAGCGGCAAAACTGGATTGGCTTAACTGATCGATAGTGATGCTGGGGAGTTTTTCCTGACAACGTATAAAAGGATTCGGTGGATGTTGAGTATTGGGGTAACAGCCTAGGAACTCATCCGTTGTGAGCCATGAATGCCTTCAGCCTCGCGATTTTGCTTTCTACAGGTAAGTAAACAAATGAGTGTGTTTTTTCCAGGGGGCAAGCGGGAGTTGAGTAAATGTATTTCCATAGTGTGTTTGTTTTGACCATGTTGATATAGTACCAGGGTTCTTGTGGTGCTTTTTGGAAGAAGAAAGGTGACAGATACGTATGACATATGTATCATTTTTAAAGGTCAGGCAAAAACTGAAACGTACAATTTAAATCCAATTAATCTATTCCATTTGTGACCCACTTTTAGCCTTGTTTTTAGCTCTGAATGAATGTATGGATGTTGTATTTTAATGCATATTTTACTCTGTTTTTTACTTAACTCTATTTTTCTTCACTGTAAAGCGTCTTTGTCGCCGATGTCTCACTATATTTATTATACAAAATGAATGAATGAATAATAATAATAATAATAATGAATAATACATTTTATTTGTGTAAAGTACTTTTCAAAAATATAATAATTATAATAATAATAATTATTATTATTATTTATTCTTATATTTATTATTTATTCTTGTATTTATTATTTTTATTATTATTCACTGTAAAGCGTATTTGAGTATTATTAATTATATTATTATTATTATTATCATAGTAATATATTACTATTTGGGTTGTGCCCAAAGAAAATAATGTATTATATTATTATTATTATTAATAATGAATTCGAATGAATTATTCATTATTATTATTAATAATAACAATGAATAATACATTATTTGTGTAAAGTACTTTTCAAAATACTCAGACGGTTTACAGTGAAGAAAAATAGAGTTAAGTAAAAAACAGAGTAAAATATGCATTAAAATACAACATTCATTCAGAGCTAAAAACAAGGCTAAAAGCAGGGCACTATTAATAATAATAATAATAATATTATTATCATAATAATAATAATATCATTATTATTATCATTATTACTATCATTATTATTATCATTCCAGTCTCCCAAACATAGTAACAGTTGTCAATGAAGAAAGCAATACAAAATCCTTATAAATTATTATTGATGTGGACTTCCTTTACACTCAAATTGTTACTCGCCTTCTTTGGCACATTGCTGGCAATGGCTTTTTTTTTTGGCCCCATTGTGGGTTATTTAGCAGTAACACTCAATATAAAGGCATAAAGTACAGGGCAAATTATTGAGGCGCTGTCGGAAAACCAAACCAAGGCACTATTTTGGTACAAAAACGGAGGTTTGACTTTAGTTTACAATTCTCTCTGATGACAAACCCAAAGGTCAAACATTTTTGAAGCCCTGCTTCCCTGTGGCACAAATCTGTGATTATTCACTAATTGTCCAAAAAGAAGGAGAATTACCATTCAAAAGGAGCGACGCCCTGATTGGTGATTTACACGCTTGATCTGCTGTCATCTTTTACAGTGGCCTTGGCCTTCCAGTCTCCGAGCTCAAACCTAAGGGGCAAAAGATCACTCGGGGACCTGAAAGAAATCATCCGATGCGCCACAGGGAGATCATATTCCGCTTATCGCTGGTACGGCTGCTACTGTGGATCGGGAGGCCGTGGGAAGCCGAAAGACAAGGCCGACAAGTGAGTCCACTCGCCTCTGAAAAAAAAAAAAAAAAACTGTACAGTCATCTTTCGCTCTGTTACAGTTTTCAAAAATTAATAAATAATATGTTGATGGTGTACAGTATTATTAGCTACACGTACTGAAAGACAAATGTATACTTCTGGCCACTAGGTGTCAGTAATGTTCCATTTTTGACACGCGTCATTAGATTGCCGCCATGGCATGATAGAGTGAAAATAAGTTTGCCTCCCATTCTGTGTGGAAGTGGTAATTTTTTTTGTTTGTTTTGCCACTCACCACTCCCCAGGTGCTGTCAAAAGCATGACTGCTGCTACGCAGAGGCCGAAGAAAAGGGCTGCGAACCCAAAAAGGACAGCTACAAGTGGAAGTGTGAAGACAAAATGGCGTCTTGTGGTATTTATTTAATGTATTTTTTTGTTTAGTTTATAATCTTTGGCTATTGGAGCGTCAGAAGGTGAAGACCAGATATATGGGTGGTATGGGCAATATGGGTTTAAGTCTCCACATTTTACAGTGGTTAACTTATTTTTACACTTACGAGACTATTGATTGTGATAGTTTAACCCCCAAAAAAGATTATTTCTGTGATTTCCGATGGGAAAAATTGTTTGAAAAACAAAATAAATTAGAAATCAACCAAGGACGGATTGTTTTTTGACTCTAAAATTTTCCATTGAAATACTTGGACTGAATTGTGGTAGGCAACGCCTGCTATTATTACACGTGTACAACAGGCCAAGTTGAAACAATGTGTGTTTTAAATACCAAACGTGTGCCAAGGGAACATTTCAACCAATACTATTTGAATTATTCTTTTTGGTTGTGCCCGTTTTAACATTTCATAATAGAGATGTATTTTGTTCTTTGCAGATGGTTTGAAGAAGTGTGAGAAGATGCTGTGCGAGTGTGACAGAGACTTCGGCAAATGCCTGAAAGACGCTCCTTACAGGTGGTATTACGCTGTGTGGCCAAATTGGTTATGCGGCTCTAGAAAGTCATGTGATGCATAGTGATCCATAGTGATCCATGGTGATTGCCATAAAGGGGAATTCATCATCAATAAACATCCTTACATTGATATTGGTTTCTTGACTTCATTTTTATTTCCAAAAACCCTCAAACTGTATTTCTTTTAGCAAACAGGGAGTTTGTTTATTTGCGTTTTTAAGTCTTTTCAAAGGTTCAATAGCATCCCAGGGTCATGTTCTGTGTGGTTTTGGACCAGGGGTTGCTGACAGACACCGCCAAACTTCAATCAAGGGGTGTTCAGACTATTTCCATCGTATCTTCAATGTTAAACTTGGTAATGGTAATGGTTTAATTTCATTTGAACAGGCATCAGATTACAATTGAATGCATCACATAATCAGTTCACAGTTCCACATGTCCAAAAAGGAGTAGGAAGAAGCAAAGCTTATTAAATCCTACCCCTCCATCTGGTACTTTTACAATCAGTAACTATTACATTTGTTCACTTCCTGCTTTCCATAATAAAGTTTAGGTTTTTTTTTTAATAATGCACCTCGTACCAAAGTACAAGGTGATATGACCATATATGATATATATATATAGCATATATATAGCACGTCATGACTGGTTCAAGACTCTTGATGTGCTATATGTATCACTATATTGACACTTACTATGGTACCCATTATGTCATTGTATGGTCATATCACCTTGTACTTCGGTACGAGGTGCATTATTAAAAAAAAAAAAAAAACGTACATATTAAATGTTGAAAATATACTCTCGCAAAATATCCCATTTTCATATGGAGTGTATAATTTGTCAACTAAACAAACTACTGTGCCCAACACAGACAAAGTAAATCATTCAGATGATAATTATGTAGTTCTTATCTAATTTATTGCTTTCATAACACGTTGGTGCCCAAAGGGTGCCAAAAAGAAGCTGCAAAACTGGATTGGCTTAACTGATCGATGCTGGGGAGTTTTTTCTGACAACGTATAAAAGGATTCGGTGGATGTTGAGTATTGGGGTAACAGCCTAGGAACTCATCCGTCGTGAGCCATGAATGCCTTCAGCCTCGCGATTTTGCTTTCTACAGGTAAGTAAACAAATGAGTGTGTTTTTTCCAGGGGGCAAGCGGGAGTTGAGTAAATGTGTGCTTGTTTTGACCATGTTGATATAGTACCAGGGTTCTTGTGGTGCTATTTGGAGGAAGAAAGGTGACAGATACGTATGACATATGTATCATTTTTAAAGGTCAGGCGAAAACTGAAACGTACAATTTAAATCTAATTAATCTATTCCATTTGTGACCCGCTTTTAGCCTTGTTTTTAGCTCTGAATGAATGTATGGATGTTGTATTTTAATGCATATTTTACACTGTTTTTTACTTAACTCTATTTTTCTTCACTGTAAAGCGTCTTTGTCGCCGATGTCTCACTATGTTTATTATACAAAATGAATGAATGAATAATAATAATAATGAATGGTACATTTTATTTGTGTAAAGTACTTTTCAAAATATAATAACAACAATAATAATAATAATAATAATTATTATTATTATTATTATTATTATTTATTCTTATATTTATTATTTATTCTTGTATGTATTATTTTTATTATTATTATTATTCACTGTAAAGCATCTTTGAGTATTATTATTATTATTATTATTATTATTATTATCATCATCATAGTAATATATTACTATTTGGGTTGTGCCCAAAGAAAATAATGTATTATATTATTATTATTATTATTATTATTATTAATAATGAATTCGAATGAATTATTCATTATTATTATTAATAATAATAATAATGAATAATACATTATTTGTGTAAAGTACTTTTCAAAATACTCAAAGACGGTTTACAGTGAAGAAAAATAGAGTTAAGTAAAAAACAGAGTAAAATATGCATTAAAATACAACATTCATTCAGAGCTAAAAACAAGGCTAAAAGCAGGGCACAATTAATAATAATAATAATAATAATATTATCATTATTATCATTATTATCATTATTATCATTATTATCATTATTATCATTATTATCATTATCAAATTCTTGAGGCGCTGTCGGAAAACCAAACCAAGGCACTATTTTGGTACAAAAACGGAGGTTTGACTTTAGGTTACAATTCTCTCTGATGACAAACCCAAAGGTCAAACATTTTAGAAGCCCCGCTTCCCTGTGGCACAAATCTGGGATTATTTACCAATTGTCCAAAAAGAAGGAGAATTACCATTCAAAAGGAACGACGCCCTGATTGGTGATTTACACGCTTGATCTGCTGTCATCTTTTACAGTGGCCTTGGCCTTCCAGTCTTCGCCTGGGGACCTGAAAGCAATCATCCCATGCGCCACAGGGAGATCATACTACGCTTATCGCTGGTACGGCTGCTGCTGTGGATCGGGAGGCCGTGGGAAGCCGAAAGACGAGACCGACAAGTGAGTCCACCCGCCTCTGAAAAAAAAACCCAAAAACAGTACAGTCATCTTTCGCTCTGTTACAGTTTTCAAAAATGGTGTACAGTATTATTAGCTCCACATACTGAAAGACAAATGTACAGTTCTGGCCACTAGGTGTCAGTAATGTTCCATTATTGAGACATGTCATTAGATTGCCCGTCACACTCCATGGAGTCAGCCATGGCATGATAAAGTGAAAAGAAATTTGCCTCACATTCAGTGTGGAAGTGGTAATTTTCGCATTCACATACACAACACACCTCCATATGGGCACTCACAGCACATGGGTGCTTCTCTATACAATCTACTATCTTATCCCTGATGTTTATATAGTATTGGTATGCTATTATTACAGTAATAATGATGTCAAGCAATGAGATTTTAATTACTGTAACTGTATGGTTGCAATTGTGTTTACTATCATGGGTCATGTCCTCATTGTTACTATTGCTACTGGTAAGTTGGACTGTTTCATTTCACTGATATCATCTCCAGGGTGACCCTTAGCCATCATTGACATTTAACTGTTCTGTTTGTCACTGTTGTTGTTTTGGGCTGTTGTGTTGTTGCTGCTGTTTTTGTCTCTCACTCTACTGCCCCCCCCCCCGACCCCACCTTTCTCTTCGCTCTTCTTCTTTTCTGTTCTTCTTCTTGCTCCGGTCCGGTCGTCCCAAATGGCATAACAAAGGCATCAAATAACGGCAAATAAAATTTCATGGTACAGGGAAGTTGTAGCCAACACCTTTCCTGACACAGAGCAAATCTGTCTAGCATGTAAGGGCATTTAGATCAACAATACTATCTGCCCCAATGGCTGGACGGGACAAAAAAAAAAAAAAAAAAATTCAGTGTGGAAGTGGTAATTTTTTTTGTTTGTTTTGCCACTCACCACTCCCCAGGTGCTGTCAGAAGCATGACTGCTGCTACGATGAGGCCGAAAAAAAGGGCTGCAAACCCAAAAAGGACTACTACAAGTGGAAGTGTGAAGACAAAATGGCGTCTTGTGGTATTTATATAATCTATTTTTTTTTTGCTTATTTTATAATATTTAGCCATTGGAGCATCGGAAGGTGAAGACCAGATATATGGGTGGTATGGGCAGTATGGGTTCAAGTCTCCACATTTTACAGTGGTTAACTTATTTTTACACTTACAAGACAATTGATTGTGATAGTTTGACCCCAGAAAAAAATGATTTCTATGATTTCCGATGGGAAAGATTGTTCAACCAAGGACGGATTGTTTTTTGACTCTAAAATTTTCCATTGAAATACTTGGACTGAATTGTGGTAGGCAACGCCTGCTATTATTACACGTGTACAACAGGCCAAGTTGAAACAATGTGTGTTTTAAATACCAAACGTGTGCCAAGGGAACATTTCAACCAATACTATTTGAATTATTCTTTTTGGTTGTGCCCGTTTTAGCATTTAATAACAGAGATTTCTTTTATTCTTTGCAGATGGTTTGACAGACAAGTGTGAGAAGATACTGTGCGAGTGTGACAGAGAATTCGGCAAATGCCTGAGAGATGCTCCTTACAGGTGGTATTACGCTGTGTGGCCAAATTGGTTATGCGGCTCTAGAAAGTCATGTGATGCATAATGATCCATAGTGATCCATGGTGATTGCCATAAAGGGGAATTCATCATCAATAAACATCCTTACATTGATATTGGTTTCTTGACTTCATTTTTATTTCCAAAAACCCTCAAACTGTATTTCTTTTAGCAAATAAGGAGTTTGTTTATTTGCGTTTTAAAGTCTTTTCAAAGGTTCGATAGCATCCCAGGGTCATGTTCTGTGTGGCTTTGGACCAGGGGTTGCTGACAGACACCGCCAAACTTCAATCAGGGGTGTTCAGACTATTTCCATCTTATGTTATGGTAATGGTAATGGTTTTATTTCATTTGAACATGCTTCAGATTACAATTGAATGCATCACATAATCAGTTCACAGTTCCACATGTCCAAAAGGAGTAGGAAGAAGCAAAGCTTATTAAATCCTACCCCTCCATCGGGTACTTTTACAATCAGTAACTGTTACGTTTGTTCACTTCCTGCTTTCCTAATATAATTTTTAAAAAACTTTAAAATAATTTACAATCAGTAACTGTTAGATTTGTTCACTTCCTGCTTTCCTAATATAATTTAAAAAAAAACGTAAAAAATTATTTTATTAATTTTTAAAATATTTTTATTTTTCAAATTTTATTTATGTTTTTATTTTTTTTATTTTTTTGTCACGTACCGAAGTACGAGGTGATATGACCATACAATGACATAATGGGTACCATAGTAAGTGTAGTCCTAGCATATAAGTGTTTCAAATGTAGTTCTTCCCTGAGATCATATTTCCTAAGTATTGGATGACATTTTTAGGTAATTGGTTATTTTTTAGCCTTATGCATTATTTTAGCTGTTTGAAGATGAACTATATCAGCAAGTTGAAGTATTTGTGGTTTTAGAAATAAGGAGTTAGTATGTTCTCTGTAGGCGGCATTATGAATTATCCTTACTGACCTTTTTTTTGCAGTACATTTAGCGAGTGAAGATTGGTAATATCTACAATATCTACATTGGTCAATACTTTATGCGGATAGTAATATTTTCCAACATGTTTGAAAAAAGTGTAGGAAAATAATCAGAACAGGTGTTTGTTTTGTCTTACGTATTGAATGTTGAAAATGTACTTTCAGGTGAAATACGACGTAAAATATCCCATTTTTGTACAATTTAGTGTACAATTTGTCAACTAAATACGCTACTGTGCGCAACACAAACAAAGTAGTGCTGTTGTAGTAAATCACTTAGACAATAATTATATACTGACAGTACTGACAGTTCAAGTTGATTACATATTATGTCACAGTTCTGATCTAATTGATTGCTTTCATAACACAATGGCACCACCCAAGAACGCCAAATGGGTGCCAAAAAGAAGCAGCAAAACTGGATTGGCTTAGCTGATCAATGGTGACGTTGACATATAAAAGGATTCGGTGGATGTTGAGTATCAGGGTACCAGCCTAGGAACTCGTGTGTCGTGAGCCATGAATGCCTTCCACCTCGCGATTTTGCTTTCTACAGGTAAGTAAACAAATGAGTGTGTTTTTTTCCAGGGGGCAAGCAGGAGTTGAGTAAATGTATTTCCATAGTGTGCTTGTTTTGACCATGTTGATATAGTACCAGGGTTCTTGTGGTGCTATTTGGAGGAAGAAAGGTGACAGATATGACATATGAATGTATCATTTTTAAAGGTCAGGCGAAAACTGAAACGTACAATTTAAATCTAATTAATCCATTCCATTTGTGACCCGCTTTTAGCCTTGTTTTTAGCTCTGAATGAATGTATGGATGTTGTATTTTAATGCATATTTTACTCTGTTTTTTACTTAACTCTATTTTTCTTCACTGTAAAGCGTCTTTGAATATTATTATTATTATTATTATAGTAATATATTACTCTTTGGTTGTGCATAAAGATAATAATTTATTATTATTAATTATTATTATTATTATTTGTTATTATTTAAAATAAAATAAATAAATATATTAAATAAAATATATTTATTTTTATTTATTATTTTTTATATACATTTTATTTGTGTAAAGTACTTTTCAAAATACTCAAAGACGCTTTCAGTGAAGAAAAATAGAGTTAAGTCAAAAACAGAGTAAAATACGCATTAAAATACAACATCCATACGTTCATTCAGAGCTAAAAACAAGGCTAAAAGCGGGGCACAATTATTATTATTATTATTATTATTATTTAAAAAATAATAAAATAAATATATTATTTAAATAAAATAAAATATATTTATTTTTATTTATTATTTTTATATACATTATATTTGTGTAAAGTACTTTTCCAAATACTCAAAGATGCTTTACAGTGAAGAAAAATAGAGTTAAGTAAAAAACAGAGTAAAATATGCATTAAAATACAACATCCATACATACATTCATTCAGAGCTAAAAACAAGGCTAAAAGCAGGGCACAATTATTATTATTATTATTATTATTATTATTATGATTATTATTCCAGTCTCCCAAACATTGTTACTCGCCTTCTTTGGCAAATTGCTGTCAATCGCATATTTTTTGGCCCCATTGCGGTTTTTTTTAGCAGTATTTTTTTTTGTCATCTTTAACAGTGGCCGTGGCCTTCCAGTCTCCGAGCTCACACCAAAGGCGCAAAAGATCACTCGGGGACCTGAAAGGAATCATCCGATGCACCACAGGGAGATCATTTTACGCGTATCTCTGGTACGGCTGCTACTGTGGACTGGGGGGTCACGGCGAGCCCAAGGACGAAACCGACAAGTGAGTCCACATGCTTCTCAAGAAAACCTATCATGAAAATGAGATGTCCAAACCAAATATTTCTACTCTCCTTCTTGTGAGGGACTTTAACATAATTCCATCCACCTTGTGCCGACCTCACAGCCTGACGTTTAACCGTGATAAAACATACTGCATATTTTTGGGCTGCAGGTGCTGTCAAACGCATGACTGCTGCTATGAAAACGCCATAAATCAGGGCTGCTCTCCCGTAACGGACGACTACCAATGGACGTGTAACAATGGACGTGTTTCTTGCGGTAAGAACACAGTAGATAAACGTCTCGGGTCTCATCATTGGGAATTCTGATCAAAGGAATACACCTCAAATGATACAAAAAAAAAACTTTGAATGGATTTGGATGACATTTTCAGGAATTGTCAGTAATACGGAACAACTGATTAAATTTTAGGGGTGACTCGGATCACCGTCTGAATCCAGGAATTGTTTTGAAAGGATTTTTTAATATTCCGGGATCAGACCAATATGGACCAAAATTCATTCATTTTCTACCGTTTTTCCTCACGAGGGTCGCAGGGGGTGCTGGAGCCTATCCCAGCTGTCATCGGGCGAGAGGCGGGGTACACCCTGGACTGGTGGCCAGCCAATCACAGGGCACATATAGACAAACAACCATTCACACTCACATTCATACCTATGGACAATTTGGAGTCGCTAATTAACCTAGCATGTTTTTGGAATGTGGGAGGAAATCGGAGTACCCGGAGAAAACCCACGCATGCACAGGGAGAACATGCAAACTCCACACAGATATGGCTGAGGGTGGAATTGAACTCGGGTCTCCTATTTGTGAAGCCTGTGTGCTAACCACTTTGTACACCGTGCAGCCCCTAAAAGGTTTTATTTCCTTTTATTTACAAATTTGGGTAATAAGAGTCAATAAAATCAAAAGTCAATATAGGGGTGTTATTTCATGTCGAGAGGGCTCTAATAATGCTTAAATATTCATTCATTTTCTACCGCTTATCCACACGAGGGTCGCCAGGGTGCTGGAGCCTATCCCAGCTGTCTTCAGGTGAGAGGCGGGGTACACCCTGTACTGGTTGCCAGTCCAGCCAATCACAGTGCACATATAGACAAACAACCATTCACACTCACATTCATACCTATGGACAATTTGGAGTCGCTAATTAACCTAGCATGTTTTTGGAATGTGGGAGGAAACCGGAGTAAAACCCACACATGCACGGGGAGAACATGCAAAGGGCTGAGGGTGGAATTGAACCCTGGTCTCCTAGGTGTGAGGTCTGCGTGCTAACCACTCGACCACCGTGCCGCCCTATGGACCAAAATATGTCGGATTATTATTTTGGTGTGAATCACAATATGGGAGGAACTATGGTGCTGGGTGGAGGTCTGGTTTCTGGTATTTCCAATGACGGAAAAATCAGAACAGAATGTTTTGGCTCAGGCAACACCTGCTATACCTGCACAACAAGTCAAGGTGAAATACAAAAGATGATTATGACTTCATTGCTGTTTTAATTGGGTCATCAACAAACAACCACAGCAGCCTCTTTTCACCTTTATGTCTTCCATCTATTCTATCCATTGCAGACCACCTGAGCGGCTGTGAGAGAACTCTATGCGAGTGTGACCGGGATGCCGGCAACTGCCTGAACGCTGCCCCTTACATTTGGTATTACGCCTTGTGGCCAAATACATTCTGCCGATCCGGCAAAGAGTGTGATGTAACTGAGAGTCCACACCCTTTGTAGTCAATACACGCGTAAAAACAGCCCGGGTTCCTGACGTGACATTTTATTCCCTTAACAAATGTGTGGGAAACTGCAGGATTTGTTATTTTAAAATAACATTGCACCTCATTTTTCCGGTAAACAGGGAGTTTCCTTATTTACTTTGGGTTGCTTTTCCATTGCTTCTGTGTCCTGAATCAAATTACGGCACTGGGCTTTTCCATGATGACAACAAAGAAGCTGTTAGTCACAGAATAAACATGGATGGATTCTAGCAACGCTGCAGTGTTTTTTTTTCCCCTCAACTTACAACAACAACTTCAGTCTTTAAGGATGAGGATCTACTACATATAGTAGTCACTGACTGCCATGTACATACTTTGTATAGTCGTTCATTCATGAAATACGCAAACCCGCCATAAGATGGCGCCAGACTTAAACACAAGACAAGCAGTTTATTAACTTAACTATATCCAACTACAACAAATAATATAAGTTCAAGACTAAACACCATTTTCTTTATAGCTGCTGTGAGATACATTTTATAAGATTAAATAATCAATAATAAAGTGCTCGTTGCTGGGCAACCGTAAACTCCCAGCAAAAGGAAACAATCACCCATAATGCATAGCGGTTTTTTTTTCTTTACTCGCCAATTGTCGCTTTTTCTCAGCCCAAAAAAAGGCACGGACGGGGTTCGAACCCGTGATCTTCGGTTTACGAGACCGACGCCTTACCACTTGGCCACCGCGCCTGCGCGAAAATCGGTAGAAGTTAAACATTAAGTGCAGCGTTAATGTGATGGAATCGCTCATAATGAAAAAATATACATCCATCCTACATTTATATTTATTTATCAATGTTTACATATATTTATCCTTATTTTAAAATGTAAATCGAAAACTATTTACCATATTGACACATTATAAAAAAGGTATCTGAAAAAAAGGTTGTCTAATTCTCATGGGGTTTACACATCCAACCAACCAACCAACAACGCTGTTGCCGTGGGGATGGCGTCCACAGAGTATACTTCCACATATTCATGATCGGACCCATTCTTTCTGATCTACTGTATATGCGACCAATCAAACACATTGTCAATACTATTGAATGAGAAAGTGTACCCACACTTTTGGCTTCTTAAAGTACAAAAAATTGATAATAATATAAGTAAACAATATGTATTGTTTCTATATTTCTACATCTCAAGGTTGTCAATGTCTGTTTCTGGACGGCATTAGAGCAGAACTATGACGTCACCAACAACTTCAAAACATGCCATGTTGATACAAATACATATTGGCCTTATGCTAACATTCCATGTATATGATACCGGACAGACAATATGACAAACAGAATAACACAACTACAATAAATACTTCCTGACCAGACAGACAATAAGTCATCCGCTTATACTTCTGGGCCTTGCCAATATAAAATGCAATATTAAAATGCAAAAGCATCACAACTATTTCCAAGTGGTCATTGTGATGTGACCCCAGGCCAGAATCAGACATGCGGGTGTGAAATCCAGCTGAAGGGTAACCAGCTCATGAAACAGCACAGCTCCAAAAAAAAAGTATCATGACTCCATTGTTTTTTAAGTGTTTGTTAAGCTTTTAGCTATAAATGGGGAAACCATTCCAAGAAGAATGAAAGAATGATCCCAAATGCCGGGGAGAAAGAGATGCATTCAGGGACAACGATGACAATTGGAGGCTCAATCAAGGGCCTAAAAGCTGTTTTTTTGTAACAAAAACATTAGATGTGCAGCATGGAAGCCAATGCAGCATGTTCAAGATGCCCCCCTGTTGGGCGGCCCCACAAGACTGTTGATATAACGTTTTGATGTTGGGTAGAAAATAAGAACAACCCCCCCCACCCCGCCAATCCCAATCCCAACCTGCCGCCGACGTCCCCCACTACTACCAAGAGAGAAAGAGAGAGAGAGAGGGCTGGAACAGAGAAAGAGAGGGCTGCAAAAAGGAAGAACCCTCGACAGATGGACTCGCTGCTGATTAAAGATGGCGGCGGTCTTTGCCGCAGACCACGAAGGATGCCGCAGGATGCGTATAAGTCCAGCGGCGGGGAGAGAGGTCCACGACTGGGCGCCGTCAGAACGGAGAAACCCCCCAGCAGGAAAGCGAGAGCAGCAGGTAGGACGTCTGGTCTGGGAGAGGGTCTGGTCTCGGCGGTAGGACTAGTGGGTCCATTGTCTAGTCTTTAGTGTTGGTGCCATGCTGGTGCTGTTGTGTTTGGATGCTCATCAAAAGCAAAGCGCATCATTTGATGAGACCGATGAATGTGCATCCCATCAAAAGACCAAACCACTTCATTTCAGTGCAGTGTCTTCAATCTCGACGATGCACTTTCGCTCACATGTGGACCGCATTTAAACTCGATAAGTAACAACATCCAGTTAAATAACATAAAGTCCAGAATTCGCCAAATCCCCATGCACCTAATCCACTATGAGGCTTGCTAGTCTTGATACGAAGCCTGGACAAAAAACACCAGCAGGACTTCATCATATATTCTCTGACAGGCTTCTTCAAAGACAAAAACAAATATGAAATATGGTTTAGAAATATTAAAAGTGCACTTTTTATGCATTCCAACTCCTTAATCCAATGCATTCACATGCAATAATTCAATATTTGTGTGGAAATTGTAGGTTTTCAGCTTTAAAAACAAACCCAATTGTTCCTATTGTGAGCGATTTAAAATGGAGTCCATCTTTGTGTGTGCTTTCAGAATAGAAAGCGTTCCCCTAAACTAAAACATCTTCATGGGCTTTTGTTCATAAGAAGGTCCAGAGCGTGGAGATAAGCCTATTTTCATGCAAGGCCTACATCTAGGTCTCAATCCACCCTGACGCACAGAACAAAGGCCCAATGGGGGGGGCATGAAGTTGTCTGGTATAGCGCTGGGCGACGGAACGATGAGATACTCCAAATATCAGGAAGAGCCGGAGTGTTGACATGTCTCATTGGGAAATAAACTTATGTCAATAAAGTTTTGTCAAAAGGCTAGTCTATTAAACAACACCAGGATACTATAAAAACTAGAAAAGCACGACGGTAGATGATTCCCACAATTACTACGTCAATAAATGTGTTGCCTCTGTACCACAAACTATACCAAACCGATTGAGACGCTTTCTCAAAGTTATTCTCCTTTTCCAGGAACAGATGGACGGCAAACAACCACGACTACTTCACGGCTTTGCTGGACATTTCCGTTGAATGTGAAGTGGATTTTACAGTGATGGCAACCTAAAGTGTCTCAAAACGGTACAATGGAATCCATACTGAGTGGATGTACTGCAGGAGGATGCAGAGGGCAGCTGTTGACATGCGAGGTAAAATATGCATCATCTTATTAATAATTTATACAAGATGGGTTTATGGGGAATTGTTTCCCGTTTGTGACTCCAGAAGTTACTGATGCTTTGGGTTGGGTTTCGAATCTCGAGTGTCAATGGGCACTAGGACTGATAGTACAACAGTACAACATGCGCCACACAATTATATTGTGTATAGAAAGGTACATTTAACACCTTTAGAATCAGGTATAGAACTAAAAAAACGCCCCATCTTTGTTATGCTGCATTGCACAAACCAGCCAGTAATAAAAAAAAAATAGATTTTGTCTTCCTTATGCCAACATTGAGGCAGCAAACTAATTATTCTAGTACCAATACGGTGGGAAAATCAAATATCCAGCCAAGGTTTGCCTACATTTTCATACACAAAACACCCAGGTTTTATATTTATATAATTATAAAAATAGCTCTATGAAAAATTAATGTTAAGTCCCTAAAAAGTAATTAACTTATGGTGATGCATGCATTGAAAGGGAAAAATTAGCACCATCTGGTGGAGAGACATTTTTTAGAACAAATTATTGTCACCAATAATTCATTTATTTTCTACCACTTATCCTGACGAGGGTCCTCGCGGGGGGGTGCTGGATCCTATCCCAACTGTTTTCGGGCGAGAGGCGAGGTACACCCTGGACTGGTCGCCAGTCCAGCCAATCACAGTGCACATATAGACAAACAACCATTCACACTCACATTCATACCTATGGACAATTTGGAGTCGCTAATTAACGTAGCGTGTTTTTGGAACGTGGGAGGAAATAGGAGAAAACCCACGCATGCACGGGGAGAACATGCAAACGCCACAAAGAGATGGCTGAGAGTGGAATTGAACTCAGGTGTCCTAGCTGTGAGGCCTGCGTGCCGAACCACTCGTCCACCGTGCAGCCCCACAAATGTTTTAAAGCAAATTGGTTGCCAATGTAGTTTTAAAATGCATACCCTCTGCAAAATGTCACCGTTTATTCATTCAAAACAGTCGAAAACGGCTTGGAAATAAATAATTAACATACTTGTAGTAGAGAGCAGCGCCGGTAATTGCGTGTAGTGACCGCTAGGGGCGCCGCACTCCATGTTCCCGCAGACACACAGCGGAGAGAAGAGACAGCCATGGAGAGGCTGACAGCCACCGACTCTCTCTCTTCTCTTTGTTACCTTTAAAACTCTCGCCGTTCCCCCACAACTATGACACCGTCCGAGGCGACTGGTTCCGGTCCGGACGCTCGTCGTTACTCTCTGTGGGGACGAGAAGGTGAAGTATTTGTTGTCACTTTTTTTTGTTTGAAAGCTCGCTTGACAGCAGAGGAGATTGCGGTAGTCAGGGAGGGAGAGAGAGGGCGAGGAGGGAGGGATTTGTAGATATATTTATGTGGATATAGAAAGGGAGAGCAATATTTAAACGTATCTACCATCGCTTTGCTGCTGCGATTCCGATCTGGAAAAGTGCGTACAATACCCTGCGTGGGCTCAAAGACAGCGGAAGTGTTTGGTGATCGTCTTGTGGCGGCGCGGACTACTTTACGGCGGAGGTGGCGAGGACATGTCAGCGGGTGAACAGTGGCACAAAGTTGTGCACTTGTATATCAGTGTGCGCGTGTGTGTGTTAGTTTATTTGTGGTATCCCTCCCCCACTAGTCCGTTTTTGTGACGAGGTTACTTCAAAGTAGCCGGACGCTAATGTATTATATGGTGACATTTACGCAATGTATCTCAAGTATTTTGACATACAGTTATTCAGCAGGAGATTAACCGTACCTGTCAAATCAGGACCTAGACACACCTGTGGTCGTTGAACACCCAATGTTAAATATCAATGCGCCAATGGAACAGCTGGTCATGTAAATATCAATGCGCAAGGCAAGCTGCACGTGTGTAAAATCTGAGAAAGATAGGTTGAAAAACATGACTGCCATCACCCCAAAACGGGGCGGGACTTAGCAATTAAGTGCCCGTAAGTCACATTACCATTGGTCTAATGACTGTAACACTGAGGATATCTGTATTACATGTATGATATGACATGTCACCATGCTGAGTACTAAATATTTCATACTATAACAGATAAAACACTGAACCAGATAGTTTTTTAGTGTTTAAATGGAAGTAGCAACACTGTTCCAAAAACTGTAAACAATACTGCTTTCATAAAATGGTCAAAACAAGTAGCCATCATGCTGAAAGTCAATTTGAATGCTAGCACCTTGAGTAAAACCTGAATTTAAATAGCTTTCCAGACAACTAGCTCTGATGAGTAACAGTCTATAATCAGTGCCAAATGAACAGCTCGTGCTTGACCTCAATTACCCTTGCGATCAATAACACTTAACCACGTTAAATGCTTCCTAATGTAATATACTAGAGCGGTGTTTAAACACACAGCTTTTGTCACTGTTTACAGGTTTTTATCAATGTGTAAAATAATAGTGGCGTGTGCGTACATAACAGGAAGAGGGTGTGCCCCTAAGGACATTCCGCATCGATATTTCTTATGAAATATTTAATACAGCTCAAGCTGGAGCGTGTGCTAACCGAGGTTTCACTAAATGTGCATGGATGTGTCTTATTTGCCTGAAATGACATCTAATTATGTAAAATAAGTCGATATTTATCTGTAAATAAGACGTTAAGTTTCTAAAATGAGGCATGCATTGATGCAGTTATGATATTTTCAGACACATTGATGCTGTTAGTTAATGCTAAAAACCTCAGGTTAGTCTTGCATGGTGAAATACTTACACCACGCTGACTTAAAATGGAGTTGCTGTTTATCAATGTAATAATTTCATGTTTACTACTTCAGGCAGAACACTTTCTGGTTGGACAGGGGCTTAAGAGTTTGCGGCTGAGCCATGCAGTAACGTCGTGGAAGATTTAATTGTAAAAATGATGTATGACGTTGGGTTACAAAATTTAAGCATTGAGCACATGCGTTTATGCTGAATCTGCTTTCATGTTAATCTTTAGCTAGAAATTGGCCACTTGAGTGCTTGATGAAATAGCCCACTGTGCAGAATTGTAATAAAAGTAGTGGATACATGCTTATGACTGTGTCCTGAATGTTGGAACTTTTTAAAAGATGAGACTCATGGCTTATTTTTTTTTTTTTTTTATATCTCCCATGCTTGCAGGAGTTGTTTTGCTGCGGCTTAAGTAGCAGTCTGGATCTAATCATTGCGTTGTGTGGGTTTGACACGGACGTGCTATTTGGATGTTTGGACTATGAGCGTAAGCGACCAAGGGGCCTTTTTGGTGGACTTGGGCGGCGGCTTCAATGAGGATGCTCCCAGACCTCCAGTCCCGGGGGAAGAAGGCGAGCTGGTGCTCACCGAGAGCCGCCAGCACCAGCACACCGCTTTCCCATCTAAGAAGTGCGACGCGCCCGTCGCTACGCCACGACGACCTGACCTGGACTTGGGTTATGAGCCGGAGGGCAGCGCGTCCCCGACTCCGCCTTACGTGAGATGGGCAGAATCGCTTCACTCGCTACTGGATGACCAGGATGGCATCCATCTATTTCGGACGTTTCTCAAACAGGAAGCATGCGCCGACTTGTTGGACTTCTGGTTTGCTTGCAGCGGTTTCCGTAAGCTCGAAACCAGCAACGGCAACGACGAGAAGCGGTTGAAACTGGCTAAAGCCATTTATAAGAAATACATCCTGGACAACAATGGAATTGTGTCCAGGCAGATCAAACCGGCGACTAAATCTTTCATCAAAGACTGCGTGATGAAGCCGCATATCGATCCCGCCATGTTCGACCAGGCTCAGACAGAGATCCAGACCATGATGGAGGAGAACACCTACCCTTTATTCCTTAAATCAGACATATATTTAGAACACACGCAAACAGAAGGAGAGAGTCCCAAACTGTATGCCGATCAAAGTCCAACATCTGACAACGCCAAGAGTCTGGTGGGTTATTTGCCAACGCTGAACGAGAATGAGGAATGGAGATGCGACCAAGACCCGGAAGATAGGCCCGATTGTGACACCGCACCCAGCAGCAGGCTCACACAGAGGCTGTTCATGGAAACGCCACCGCCACCACGCACTGCTAACAGATTCCAGGATGAGTACAGGTAACTCCTCAAAGCCATCCAAGTCGGCTTCACTTTTCTTTCCTCTCAAAACTGCTGAATTAGAAATAACCCCCCTTTCTCTACCTCGAGAGCTGCCCGAAATTCGAGATGAAATGTGTGTAGCCGCAGATAAGAAGGGAAGACGGTGTGTGAAGAATCCTAAGTACTTCTGTTGAGATGATGTGAAGGCTGCAAGGGGAGCTTTCACATGTTGTGAGAAGCAGCCTTCTGGTTTTTTTGCGCTGGTACTTTGGGTTAAGTCTGCTTGGAGTTGGTACTAGATGGTACCGTTTCTAGTACCTGGTCAATCACGGTTCCAAGCATGCCGATCGGATAGCGTTAGCCAAAAGTCTCTTTAGCCAAATATTATTCATTCATTCATTTTCTACCGCTTTTCATCACGAGGGTCGCGGGGGTGCTGGAGCCTATCCCAGCTGTCTTCATGCGAGAGGCGGGGTACACCCTGGACTGGTGGCCAGCCAATCACAGGGCACATATAGACAAACAACCATTCACACTCACATTCATACCTATGGACAATTTGGAGTCGCTAATTAACCTAGCATGTTTTTGGAATGTGGGAGGAAACCGGAGTACCCGGAGAAAACCCACGCATGCACGGGGAGAACATGCAAACTCCACACAGAGATGGCCGAGGGTGGAATTGAGCTCAGGTCTCCTATTTGTGAAGCCTGTGTGCTAACCACTCAACACCGTGCAGCCCCTAAAAGGTTTTACTTCCTTTCGTTTACAAATTTGGGTAATAAGAGTTTAAAAGTCAATATAGGGGTGTTATTTCATGTCGAGAGGGCTCTAATAATGCTTAAATATTCATTCATTTTTCGCTTTCGCTTTTTCCTCACGATGGTCGCAGGGGGTGCTGGAGCCTATCCCAGCTGTCTTCTACACCCTGGACTGGTGGCCAGCCAATCACAGGGCACATATAGACAAACAACCATTCACACTCACATTCATACCTATGGACAATTTGGAGTCGCTAATTAACCTAGCATGTTTTTGGAATGTGGGAGGAAACCGGAGTACCCGGAGAAAACCCACGCATGCACGGGGAGAACATGCAAACTCCACACAGAGATGGCCGAGGGTGGGATTGAACCCTGGTCTCCTAGCTGTGAGGTCTGCGCGCTAACCACTCGACCGCCGTGCTGCCTTTACATTTACAATTGTTTTTTGTTCACGTTTTTGAGAGTCCACCGCAACATAGCTGACTGCCGGTACGATTTCCCTTCAAGTCCAGTTAGCGTTGCACCCTAAACTGCAAGAAAACTTTCTTCAAGTTTGTTAGTTTGCCATTTTTTTTTTTTTTTTTTTTGCAATAATAGCTTCACACAGGGAGGCAAGACAGCGAGTGAGCGCATGCAGCCACAGTCCGGCTGCAGACTGGCATCAAGAACACAACCACAGGCGTTTGCCGGAGATCAATATTGATAATGTTTGAAATCTCGGGAAAATGTGAGAGGGAGAACAAAAAAAGAAATCGGTCTGCCCTTCTTAACTGCTGCTGGGCTTCCAGCCATGTGCATCCACACTTGGGTGATGTATAAATAATATTAAAGAAACACATAAATAGAGTATAGTGCGCTATTACAAAAATCAATTACCTTAGCTCATATCTTTTAGCTTTTTTAATTCAACTCTTAACCTTTTTGTGTAGCTCTACTTCACCTTCCTTTCCCTGCAATTCCCTTATGTCCCCTTATTCTGTGCCGTGTTGTCTCCGTGTTGCATATATTTCCATTATTAAGGGCTTGCAGAAGCTAAAGGAATTAGCTGGTCACAGAGGTTTCACTTTGAGCCTCTTTTTTTTTTTCCTGGGAGCTTGTGCATTCTAAACAGGGAGGAAGCCCGGTCGAATGCTTTAGGGAGTTCCAATATGAATAAGAAGAGACGATGCCGAACATCTATAATTCATGTGTAGAAAAGCTTTGTAAGAAGTATTCTCGGCAACGTCAACTGCGGAGAATGTGAGCGATGTCAAATGAATCAGTCTCTAGATGCGCAACACTTTTGTCGGGTTGGTGGAATTTGCATGTGCAGTCACAAAACAGCAAGAAATGGAATTGGAATTGAACTCCGTCCGTGTGATAATGAAGTGTGTTTTCATGCTAGGAAGAAAACATAAGTACATAGTACACGGTCAGGCGCTATATCCTTATTGGCTCAGCAGAAAGGAGAGAACGTTCCGAGGGTGTTAGTTTTCAGTCGACGGCCGTCATTGAGCCCCACTGGGCTTCCTGTCAGCTGAGGTTCTGAAAGGGTGAGCGAGTGTGAAGGAACATTCTCAATTCTCACATCCCACACACTTCATGCTGACTTTGTCTGCTAAATGCGTAATAAAGCTCAATGCTCTACAATGTGCAGGTTTTGGGCTTGATTAAAAAAAGCAGTGTTTAATGGAAATGTTTCAATTTGAATCAAATATGTTTTAATTTCTGCGACTGGTCAATCCATTCATGATTTTTTTTGTGATTGCTGCGGCCTAAAATGCTTGAATTTGAGGCAGGTTTTTAAAAAAAAAAAGTTGCAAAGGTTTGAGGCTTTTTTTCAATAAGCATTTGATTTAATTAACCGGTTATCAGCGTTTTTTGTGACACTAAACACGAAAAAAATTGTACAAATGTAACATTCATTCATTCATTTTCTACTGCTTTTTCCTCACGAGGGTCGTGGGGGGTGCTGGAGCCTATCCCAGCTGTCTTCGGGCGAGAGGCGGGGTACACCCTGGGCTGGTCGCCAGCCAATCACAGGGCACATATAGACAAACAACCATTCACACTCACATTCATATCTATGGACAATTTGGAGTCGCTAATTAACCTAGCATGTTTTTGGAATGTGGGAGGAAATCAGAGTAAAAAAAAAAACCCACGCATGTACGGGGAGAACATGCAAACTCCACAAAGAGATGGCCGAGGGTGGAATTGGACCCTGGTCTCCTAGCTGTGAGGTCTGTGCGCTAACCACTCAACCACCGTGCCGCCCACAAATGTAACAAATTATACATATTTCATAAGGGTGTCACAAGACACTCAATTCACAAGACAAGTACAAAAAAAAGTCAATATATTGAAATTCACTAATTTTGATAGAAAACTAAGCGGTCCTAAGACAAACACCTGAGGCACACCTTTACCAGTATCCTTGACATGCACGATCAAGAGCCTACCAAGCTGCTCACCATCAAAAATATAAATCTAAAATATAAATATATCACATTTTTAATCCAACAAGTTGCCATGAACGGTCTAGTGGTTAGCGCGCAGACCTCACAGCTAGGAGACCAGTGGTCAATTCCACCCTCGGCCATCTCTGTGTGGAGTTTGCATGTTCTCCCCGTGCATGCGTGGGTTTTCTCCGGGTACTCCGGTTTCCTCCCGCATTCCAAAAACATGCTAGGTTAATTAGCGACTCCAAATTGTCCATAGGTATGAATGTGAGTGTGAATGGTTGTTTGTCTACTATATGTGCCCTGTGATTGGCTGGCCACCAGTCCAGGGTGTACCCCGCCTCTCGCCCAAAGACAGCTGGGATAGGCTCCAGCACCCCCGCGATCCTCGTGAGGAAAAAGCGCTAGAAAATGAATGAATGAATGAATGAATGAAATTCACAAATTTTGATGGAAAACTAAGCGGTCCTAAGACAAACACCTGAGGCACACCTTCAAGCTGCTCACCATCAAAAATCTAATTTAAATGTATCATGTTTTTATTCAACAAGTTGCCATTAATATAACAAAAGGGTCCAAATACAGAACTCTGAGGTGCACCTTTCTTTCTTCCAGACTTGCCCCCTGCCGGGAGCCCACCAACCGCTACTACGCCAACGCTGGCCATGCATTAGCTCCCGCCACTAGCGCCAACGACAGCGAGCAACAGAGTATGTCCAGTGACGGGGACACACTCTCCCTGACGGACAGCAGCATGTGCGTATTTAGCGTCTCCACATCAAAATCAATCAATCAACATCATCAAACATCCTGCGGCGTTGTTGTTTTCTTAAAGTTCATCAACTCCGAGTGTTGTTTATTCGCAGGAGGGTTCATGAAAATGTTGTTTGTTGCAGAGATGGCGTCCCACCCTACAGATACCACAAGCCTCATCGGCGGGAGATGCACGAGAGCGCTCGAGCAAACGGGCGCGTGCCGCTGCCTCTCATCCCTGTGAGTTATTCATGGGTTATATACACACCCCCCGCCACACACCCCACCCGCTACCCCATTTCCCTCTTGCTTTCTTTCAACTGTCTGTCTCTGCTGTGTTTCTTTCTGCGCACACGGACCTCTGGAGACGCCGCATATTTAAGACGTGTGTGTGTGTGTGTGTGTGAGAAAGGCCTGTGAGGGAGTGTAAGAATACAGCGGAAGAGAAGGCTGTCTAAACGTAGCGCCTTGCTTTGGGAGAAAGTGCGCCCAGCAGACAGGAACGCTCCCCCTGTGACAGTCTGATGCTTCCCCTGTGCAGCTGAGGCTGCCTCTCGCCAGCCCTAATTAGGCTGTCCAATCCAAATGAGCGAATCGACTGCATTTTGCAGGCGCTAATCCCCCCCATCATGTGTACCAACCAATTGACAGAGAATTAACTTGAGATAAAGAAAGAAAATCGAAAGTCACTCTTAAGTCCGATGGAGCAAAAACACTTTTCTACTCCATTTTTTTTTATTCTACATTAACCGGAACATGCTTTAAACATGTTGGGGATTAGCATAGTTACTATTTACTTTGTATTTTGAATGATGTCAAAGTTCCAAACGTACTACAGTAAACCTCGGATATATCGGACTCGGATATATCGGAAATTCGCTCACAACGGACAGATAAAAAAGAACCGATTTTTCTGTAATGCATTTCCAATATAAATTCATTGCATATATCGGATTTTTTATAACGGATTTCGCCTATTTCGGACAAAATCTCCAGTCCCGTTCCAATGCATTTCCATTAAATGTCCCTCGCATATATCGGATGGCCGCATCGTGGCGCTCCGATTCGCCGAATCGTGACAGGCCGCTATACGACGTCATTTGCAGCGTTTGCAGCATTGCCTGCGCGTCCAGGTTAATTGGAAACATAGTCAAGGAAGTGCCTTTTTATAACGGATAAAATCCGATTTACGCATATACCGGATATAAATCCGATATATGCGTAAAACGGACATTTTCCGGTATACGCATATAACGGATTTCGCTTATATCGGACAAAACCAGTGGGAACAATTGAATCCGATATATCCTCTATTTTCAAGCACATATTTTGACGCTTGAAAATAGAGGTCTACACGGCTGTGCTTTTCTTTGGCCGCCCCGCCCCACAGCCGTGGCACGACAGCCACAGTCGTCCACAGCCGTGGTGAGATTTGAGCGGCCGAAATGACCTCTTTTCAGCTCATTCATTCATTCATTCATTTTCTACCGCTTTTTCCTCGCGAGGGTCGTGGGGGTGCTGGAGCCTATCCCAGCTGTCTTGCGGGGTACACCCTGGACTGGTCGCCAGCCAATCACAGGGCACATATAGACAAACAACCATTCACACTCACATTCATACCTATGGACAATTTGGAGTCGGCAATTAACCTAGCATGTTTTTTTTTTTTAAATGTGGGAGAAATGTGGGAGAAAACCCACGTGTGCACGGGGACAACATGCAAACTCCACACAGAGATGACCGAGGGTGGAATTGAACCCTGGTCTCCTAGCTGTGAGGTCTGCGCGCTAACCACTAGACCGCCGTGCCGCCCTCTTTTCAGCTCAAGATAGTATAAATTATGTGAAAAATATGATATAAGGAAGGATTATGGACAATATAGGTGACCTTTCAAGAAACAAATGAGGCTATCAATATTTTTTTATATTAGTTTTCCATAGCCGTGGCCATGTTCTTGAGATTTCTTCAGCCCGCCCCGCCCCGCTAGCCGAGGAGTCCGGCCAGCCACTCCCCGTGTAGACCTCTACTTGAAAACACCGTTCTCAGCTCAGCATTTTGTTACTGGTTTCATTTTCCTTGTTGAGTCAGAAGAAAAACAAAATGAGTGACATACCAAAGTCCTGACGTGAATCCCATGGAGATGCTTCAAAAAGTGCTTCATGCCGGAAAAGCCTCTTAATGTGGCTGAACTGCAACAATCTTGCAAAGATGAGCGGGTTAAACTTCCTCCTCAGCGCTGTAAGAGACTCATTGCAAGTTATCACAAACCCTTGATTGCAGTTGTTGCCTTTGCACATTTGCCACACAAGGCTGTTTAGCTGTTCAGTTATTGGCTATTCTCTGAATTTGATGATCTGAAATGTTGACGTGTGACAATCAATAAAAGGGAGCGATGCGCTTGTGATAAAAAGGATATCAAATCTCTTATGATTGGTTCTGCTGTCTTTTTCCCAGCGCACAAACAGGATTCCTAAAGACATCCACGTGGTGCCGGAGCGCTTTGCCGCCGACCTGATCCTCCGCCTGGAGGGCGTTCTACGAGAGAGGGAGACAGAAGAGCGACTGGAGAGACTACAACTGGTATGTCTGTCCATTAGCTGCAAAAAAAAAAAAAAAACTGTGTGCGTTTGTTTTGATAATTGAAGCCCGTGTGTCGCACGTGGTCTCAATGGTAAGCGTTGTATGGCGTGCAGTCGCCGGCACCTTTAGACGGCTAGTTTATTCTAGTATGTCCTGCACTAGATGCACCGGCCAATGTCTGCTGGGCTTCAAGGTTTTCAAATCAGCCTGGCATGAAATGAAATTAATGAGGCCAGCTATTAAGAGTAGGCATAAAAAAAAAAAAAAAAAAAAACACATGAATCACTTGGCGTCACTTGCGTCCTCTGGCTTTGTGCACGAATCAGATGGAGCACATGCGCGCTCGCCGGCTTGTAAACGGAGGATCAGCGCAGCGGCCGTTTGAAGTCGACTTGAACGGCGATGAAACAGGAATGGAATTTGCCTTAGTACACGGTGCCAAGTGTTGGTGTTGGTTTTACGTTGTGCTGCCTTTTCTGGAAGCACAATAAGAATACTGCAGGGTGCCTACCCTGCTCAACACACCTCCACTCAACCATCGTTCCGCTGCCCTTACTCACCTCAGGAATAATTATTGTCTTCTTGGGTTTTGTCTCTCTGCAAAGCAGGAATCCTTACTGGTGATGAAATGCTGACATCTTCTGGTGGAAAGCAGTACAACACATTTAACTTGTCATTTTTGTGTGTGACCCACAAAAGGGAGCGGAAGGTGATGAAACGGATACGTCAATTGGAAGTGATCATATGCAGAATTCCAACTACGCCGACTACTTCCTGAGGGACGCCCACGAGGAGAACCCAGAGAGCATCCTGGACGACCACGTTCAGCGCGTCATGAAGACGCCAGGGTGCCAGTCGCCGGGAACAGGACGACATTCTCCAAAATCCCGTTCGCCCAATGGCTTCCCAGCGGTTAAAGGGACGACGGCGCCGTCCTGGGGTAAATATACGTCCAGGCATGGTCTCAAGGGAGAGTCTGGCCACAAGGCTGGAGCCGGGAAGCTCAAAGAGCAAGTGGAGTCACCGTGGGGCGTGGACAAGTCTCGCATGTTTGCGGATGGCATCGGATCTACAAACATGGACTATGCAACTTATGGGTATGTTTATTGATCCAAGTTCAGTCATGGAATGTTTTCCGTCCTGCTAACAATGCTTCCCCTGCGGCACAGAAGCAAAGGAGGTCTGCAGTGTCGGCGAGCATGTAAGCGTGGGGAGGAGGCGCCAGGTCCTGGAGATGACATGGAGAAGAACCAGAAGATTCTATTGTGGCTGATGGAGGGGCAGAAGGAAATGATCCGACACAAGAGGAGCCCGTATGGGTGAGGAGAAACACCTACTCTTCTCATGGTTTTCAGGTTTCCCCGGAATTTTTTTGGAAGTACAGTACATCCCCCGAACATTCACAATTCAGCATTTAGGACCCTGCAAATATGCAGATTTATGGCCAAAAAAATTGTGTCTTGGGGCGGCACGGTGGTCGAGTGGTTAGCGCGCAGACCTCACAGCTAGGAGACCAGCGTTCAATTCCACCTTCGGCCATCTGTGGAGTTTGCATGTTCTTGACAAACGGTGGGAAAGTGAATGAATATTTAAGCATTATTAGAGCCCTCTAGACATGAAATAACACCCCTATATTGACTTTTAAACCCTTATTACCCAAATTTGTAAATAAAAAGGAAATAAAACCTTTTAGGGGTGTACGAGTGGTTAGCACACAGGCTTCACAAATCGGAGACCCGAATTCAATTCCACACTCGGCCATCTCTGTGTGGAGTTTGCATGTTCTTGACAAAACGGACAAAACGGTGGGAAAATGAATGAATATTTAAGCATTATTAGAGCCCTCTAGACATGAAATAACACCCCTATATTGACTTTTAAACCCTTATTACCCAAATTTGTAAATAAAAAGGAAATAAAACCTTTTCGGGGTGTACGAGTGGTTAGCACACAGGCTTCACAAAGAGGAGACTCGAGTTCAATTCCATCCTCGGCCATCTCTGTGTGGAGTTTGCATGTTCTTGACAAACGGTAGGAAAATGAATGAATATTTAAGCATTGTTAGAGCCCTCTAGACATGAAATAACACCCCTATATTGAATTTTAAACCCTTATTACCCAAATTTGTGAATAAAAGGAAATAAAAACTTTTAGGGGTGTACGAGTGGTTAGCACACAGGCTTCACAAATAGGAGACCCGAGTTCAATTCCACCCTCGGCCATCTCTGTGTGGCGTTTGCATGTACAAAAGTGAAACATTCAAGTCATAATGGTATTTCCATATTTCTTCCTCTATTTCAGTAGCACCATGGGATCGAAAAAAGTTCCTGGCCACACTGGACCCCATCCCAGCTCGGCGTGGGCCGACGTGCAGCCATCACATCCTTTCATCCAGGATCCCACCATGCCCCCCAACCCGGCCCCGAGTCCCCTCATCCAGCTGGAGGAAGTCCGGCGGCGTCTAGAGGAGGAAAAACTGAAGTCTGGAGTTCTTCAACCCAAGCAGAGGTGAGCGGACGTCCACGTCTCCTCCGTCCCCCCCCAGTTTCTCCCCCTTCCAAACAGAGTGAAGGTGGTGCTTGGGTTCATCAGTGGCTTGTTGGCTCTCTCAGGTATGTGATGGAGGTCATCCAGCGGGGTCGCACTGCGGTCAGGCCTGCACTGGTCCCTCCGCTCGGCGTGGTGCCCGCCGTTTCAGACTGCGAGCTCTCCGAGCCCGAGTATGTCCTGTTGTGTGCTGTCCCGGTTTAATGCCTTCATTCCCCCCCCCCCAGTCACCTCATCTTCAGTACTTTCATCATTAGCAGGGACCGTGTTTACATGACTTCATTGTTGCCTGAGAGGCTGCATGTCCGCTTTTCACCAGCAGATGGCGCTCAGTGATAGTGTTAGAATAGGACCATTTAATATTATATTTAAATTGAAACCTATAATGCATGGTTTGTTGTTTGATTATATACCTAAATAGTGTTTTTATTCTAATTTCAGACACAAAGCCGCTACTAAAAAGCAAGCATGCGACAACACCACAGTGGCGTATTATTTTTGCGGGGAGCCGATACCGTACAGGACGTCCGTCAAAGGGCGGCTGGTGACGCTGGGCCAGTTTAAAGAGCTGCTGACCAAGAAAGGAAACTACAGGTGAGGCGGATGTCGTGTGCATCCACGTTTATGTTATTATTCCACGAACTACAAATGCGGTCTTCTTCCTTTAAACAGGTATTACTTCAAGAAGGAGAGCGATGAGTTTGACTGCGGCGTGGTGTTTGAAGAGGTGCGCGAAGACGATGCCACGTTGCCAATATTTGAGGAGAAGATTATTGGAAAAGTAGAAAAAATCGACTGAAGAGCGAAGGAAGGAAAGAAGGAATTGTTACGTCGACTGAAGGTGATGAGGAAGGAGAAAGAGAAGGTGAAAGAAAAAGTGCTGAATATTTTGTATAGTACTTTCTAAAGTAAAACACACTTTTTTTTATAAATATGTATTGATACCAGATGTGTACAGTTTGTAGTAACAAATAACTACATTTTATATCTATTTAACTATTTAAAATGATTCATTTGCAATCCTAGCGAAAAGCCCCCCTGCCCCATGAAGACGATCACTATCCTTTTTTATATATTGTATTTATTTGTTTTTATTTTAAGTAATTTATTTGGTGATATTTTAGCAGCACTTTTCTAATGTTTTTTGTGTCATTTGTCATTTTTTTAATGTAATGACATGTTTTGGCCACTACGGTGGCGCTGTTTCCATTCAGGTTTTATTGTAATGAGATCATAATTTGGATAGAAAATGATTCTTTATTGGCTATTTATGACACCCAATTTAGCACAAGTGGTAGTAAAATTGTGAGAAATGTAGATTTAAATATCTATGCAAGCTGCTGTCAAATAATAGTTTGATTTCCTGTTATGTGTCAAAGATGGCGTCATGGTTACGTTACGTTACATTATCACAGCATTTGAGCTAAAGTCTTCCAGCGGAAAACCTTATGTACCTTGAAAATTGTTGACTTTGGGTGCCTAAATCCTCAATTTGGTGCCTGGCGGGGTTGGAGAAGCAACATGTCCCATTTTTACTCTGGGGTGCCCCCTGTAGGTGTGAAGCGGAACTGAGCCAAGATTATAGTGTTTTAAGAAGCTAATGAATGTACACGAATTTATTTTGTACTGCGATGTAATGTTAATTGCTAGCACTAACGCAGCCCGGAGTGAGTGTCCTGGCTGGTCCACCGGTTCATATTAGACCAAGGTTGCCACGGCAACAACAGAGCCACATCGCTTCTTTTTTTTTTTACCAGGCAGTGTGGCGTCTGACATTATTATTAAAGCAGGTGAAATTGTTACATATTGTTGCTTTAAATAAACAGCCCCTTTCATTTATTATATTTATTATACTTTGGAAGTGCTGCTTATTACTGCAAGAAGTCAGAAAATAGATGCTGTTCTTTGCCGAGGTTTTGTACGGCTCATATATTTGCTGCAGTTGCTACTGAAGGACGTGTCACAATAAAAGCATTACATAAGCGGTACACCTTGAGATATTACGTATGCGTACAGAATGTTTTCAGTGCTATCCATTATGAGCTATAATAATAATAATATATTCAGCTATGTGAGTACACAATTTCTGTTGTTGACATGTTTTTGTTTGAAAAGTAGACTAGCGCATTTTCTTTTGAAAGTCCCAAAAGTCAGTCAACTATGTGAAGTAAAATCATCAGAGTGCCTTTAATAGTATTAATATCATTCAGATGGATTGTTGCTGTGTTTGTATGTAAATATGTGCAACATGAACATGTCATCAACCAGCAGCCCCGATCAGCAGATTCACAACAAAAAAAAAAGTGAAAACGGTACCTGGACAATAAATACATGCAATAAACCAACACAACCGTCTGGAGTCTTATTAACACATGGAAATGAAAGCGCCAGTTTGAGGGGATGCTACAGGATCTAAGGTATTTCACTGTTCTACAACAACAGTCATTACCGGCAACGGCAGTCACTCATGGTCATGGACTCACCTGGAACCAAAGAGGCTAAATCAGGGGTGTCCAAAGTGTGCCCCAGGGGCCTGCAGCGAAGAAAAAACTGTAAAAAAAAAAAAAAAAATTAGCACAAATAATTAAAATAGAAAAAATAAGATGTAATTTATGCAATGTTGTAATAATGAGGGAAAATATTTAGTAGCATGAACATATATAGAAATACTAAAGATTTAAATTGGGATATTAAACAAAAACATCAAATAAAGTGAGCAAGTGGTTAGCGCTGAAGCCACACAGCTAGGAGACCCGAGTTCGATTCCACCTTCTCTGTGTGGAGTTTGCATGTTCTCCCCTGTGCATGCATGGGTTTTCTTCCAAAAACATGCTAGGTTAATTAGCAACTCCAAATTGTCCATAGGTATGAATGTGAGTGTGAATGGTTGTTTGTCTATATGTGCCCTGTGATTGGCTAGCCACCGGTCCAGGGTGTACCCCGCCTCTCGCCCGAAGACATAGGCTCCAGCACCCCGGCAACCCTCGTGTGGATAAGCAGTAGAAAATGAATGAATATTTAAGCATTATTAGAGCCCTCTAGACATGAAATAACACCCCTATATTGACTTTTAAACCCGTATTACCCAAATTTGTAAATAAAAGGAAATAAAACATTTTAGGGGCTGCACGGTGTACGAGTGGTTAGCACACAGGACCAGGTTCAATTCCACCCTCAGCCATCTCTGTGTGGAGTTTGCATGTTAATTAGGTTTGGGAAAATGTTACAATATGGGAATATAGTCAAAATATTACAAGAGGAAGATGACAGTTGAAATAACTAAAATAACCCTGAAACAACCCGTCAATCTATGCATGATGATGATGGCTGTTGGTTGCCATAGCAACGCCATGACTGCCAAGCTTGACAGTGACACGTCGGTTTGAAATGTGACTGAGGGACGACAACATTGTTCCCTCATAATATGAAAAATGTTGTACATCAATCTTGTATCTACAACAAAAACATATTTAAATAGCTAACTACATAAATAATGTTTTAATAAATTATAAAAAATATTGTTGATGCAGTCACTAAAAAAAACAGGTATCTTAAATAATGCTAATGTAGCCATATTTATTTACTACACTCACCAGTATAAATACTGTACACTGAAATATTTTAATCAATCATCCATGTAAATATATAAACAGGCTCTTCAACAAGACTGTATTTATACTGTATTTAAGAAAAAAAAACACATATATGTAAACCCGAGAGGAAAGGACTGACGTCAACCGCAAAGAACAACACTCCCATTTGGAAAAATTCATCCTTTGAGAGGAAAATTGGTTGTGCTTCACGCAAACACACACACACACACACACACACACACACACACATTAACATGAGGCCAAAGCACATAATTGAGGTAGCACGTACATACACAGCATAACACAAATATATAGAGCTTTTTTTCATTAAAAGTAGCCATCATTTCACAGCTTTTAAAAATATACATCTTTAAAAAAAACATAACACTAAAGAGAAACATGCTGTTAAATGTATTTATAAATAAATCATCCGTAACCTGAGCTGCACTGCATGCTTGACACAAAGCAACTGGAACAACAACAACAAAAAAAGTGAACCGCTATATTACATACAGTACCAACATGCTTTGTAAATAATTGTAACATGTTTCATGTTATGCAAGTTATTCTCATACACGTAGTACTACAGGTAGTACTAGTAGTGGACCAGATTGTTGTATAGCATTTCTCTCTCTCCCACTATGAGTATGGTTAAGTGTTCTTTGTAATCCCCCCTCTTTATTCCCATTATGTGAAGTAGTGACTCTCTATCCCAAATAAAGAGCTACTTCAATTCAAGCAGCTGAAGCTCCTTGGTCCTACTCTACATCGACACGTGAACGCCACAGTACTTCAATAAGCTACATGGTGTTACGGCCGTCCCTCGTTTATCGCGCTTAATTGATTCAAGTCGAACTTCATGATAAATAGTGAAATATATAGCATAAAAAACGGTTCACAATCACCTAAATAGAGTTTTAAACATGATTGGAGCAGCATAGACATGAAATGACACCATTAATCAGAGAAAATAAAACGTAACAGACTCACGTGCTAGTAGTTTCCTGTTGTTTTTTTCCTGGACAGCATACTTCTGGCATTAACAATAGCTCGTTGTGTTGCAATGGCGGCTTTAAATGGCTTTACACTCGTGTCACCTAATACAGTAGACAAAATAAAAGTTAAATAAGCCATTTAAGACGGAAATAAAACTCCTGCTCGATCAGCGTCTCGGAAAATGTGTTCACTCGGCAGTGTTGCGAACTCCTCAGTAAGAAAGGTTGCTATTGGCTGTCTGGGAAGTAGCTCGCTGGCGTCATGGGGTAATTTGCATATATTTGCATATGCTGTCGTAACGGATGCTGTAATAACAACGCGACCACCGGTGATGTGCGATATCACTGTTCTTTTCGATCGGATACCGATACTTTGTGCAAATGTCTGTTATTTTTTTTTTGTCCACAATATAGCGAGGGATGACTGTGTACATCTTTATGACATTACTGTAATATATTTTACTAAGTGTTTTTTTGTAGGATTAAAATCCTACAAAATTGCAGCCATGATGCAAAGGGGTCATAAAAGTGCAGGTGATGGTTAAGGCAAAAAGGTGAAATAAAGTCTGATGGTAAAAGTCATTTCAAGTGATGGATTGGCTTTTTTTTATGTGTAGGTGACTTTAAGGTCCTTGTCCAACCCCCCCCCCCCCAAGTTTGGAATATATATTTGTGTGTGTGTGTATACATACACATATATACATACATACACAAACACACACATATGTATGTGTAAATTCAAATAAATAATAAAAACATATAATACAGATTTTAAAAATACAAAAATGAGAAATGTAATATAAATCATTAATGATGTAATTAATGATTAAAAATAGAACAAAGAAAATACACAAAAAATAAATTTGTATTTTCAGAAATTAAATTTAAAAAAATTATATAAAACTGGGATTAAAAAAAATAAATATTCATTCATTCATTTTCTACCGTTTTTTCCTCATGAGGGTGTGCTGGAGCCTATCCCAGCTGTCTTCGGGCGAGAGGCGGGGTACACCCTGGACTGGTCGCCAGCCAATCACAGGGCACATATAGACAAACAACCATTCATACTCACATCAATACCCATGGACAATTTGGAGTCGCCAATTGAAATATAGAATAAATAATAATAAATAAAGAATAAAGTCAAAGGTCAAAGGTGCAGTGTATGAAATAAAATAAAATAAAAATGAGAAAATAAAACAAAAAGTGGCACCAAAAATAAGTATTAAGTACAAAAATAATACAATGAACAGTCAATTCCATCATTAGGGGTTGGAGGTGCCACAATATTCCTTTAATGCAGTGGTTCTCTATTTTCTGTCCCCCCCCACCTGGGGACGTGACAGAACCCGCTCCCCAGATTTGAAACCCTATTGAAAAAGTGATCCTATATATTTGTTCATCTGTACCGTAAAGACTGAAGTCAAACATACAACAAAATGGAGTACAGTGAAGCATGCTAGTACAACAATGATGGCAGGCTTGCACTGATATTGAAAGTCTTCCCTGCCAGTCACGTCGCCCCGGGGGAGCCCACCCCGCTATTTGAGAAGCACTGCTTTAAGGGGTTTCTGCAGCACACGATGAGGTGCTCTCAAACACAGTGGAATAATAATAATAATAATTTCATTGATTTGCTATGGTTCCTCCGAGTGTGCTGTGCATGGTTGTGCATGAATCCCTTACATTACGTATACGTCCCATATATGACATGTCTCCTATGTAAGGCAAATATTGAGCTTGAAATGGAATCCGGGGGCGCAGCTAGAGATGAAAACACACTGTGTGTTTTAATGTGCTCTTCAAGATATACAAAAGTCCCCCTGTTTTAGTAGCCGGGTCAGGTGGGGTGCTGAAAGGGTGAGTTCAGGGTCACCGTGGCCTCCCTGGGCTCCACGACTCGTCGATTCGTCATCTCGCACTCGTTCTGCCGCGCGTTCTCCTCGTTCATTTGCGACACCTCTGTGGTGGCCGCCTCGAACCCCGGCACGGTGTTGGCCACGTGCACGACGTGCACTTTGTTGCGGCGGTTCTTGCTGAGGATGCAGCTGAAGACCTTTTTGAAGCCCTTGCGGAAGTGCTTGGAGACCAGCGCGTAAACGATGGGGTTGACGCAGGAGTTGGCGTAGGCCATGCAGTGAGACAGCAGCCTGAAGGCGTAGGTCACCTGATTAAAGGGGAAGTCTCCGTACAGGTAGCAAAGGATGACGACATGGTAGGGAAGCCAGCAGATGCAGAAGAGCACCGTTACGATAATGATCATTTTGGTCACTTTGCGCTTGGCCCGTTTGGACTCGGACATCCCATCCAAGGGGTCCACGGCCGTCCACAGGTACTTGATGGTACGCGTGTACGAGAGGCTGACGATAAGCACCGGGATGACGTAACCAAACAGGAAAGTACACGTGTCCAGCATCTTGCGGTCGCGCTCCTGCCAGCCGGGTATGCACACCGTGCTGTTGGCGTAGTCCACCAGGTCATAGTAACTCAGGTAAGGGCCCGCAAACACCAGGGACAGGCCCCAGATGACCACCATGGCAACCACCGCGTTGCACGGCGTTCTCAGCTCTCTGGAGCGTAGCGGGTAGCGAATGGCCAAGTACCTGCAGATTAAACACAATACAAATATAGAATGCAATATAAACACAATAACATGACCTCAAACGCAGCATAACATGAAAAGTCACAAGATTTTTGTGCTATATGATGCAACACTATGCAATTCAACGCAATGCAGAGTAGCATAGGATAGCATAGCATACCACAAAAATGTAATAAGCGGTAAAAGTCACAAGTTCAGCCACTCCCTACGCTGAGAATTTTGTCTTCCGTCGAATTTTTGTGCTATTTAATGCAACACTACGTAATTCAACGCAATGCAGAGTAGCATAGGATAGCATAGCATACCGCAAAAATTTAATAAGTGGTAAAAGTCACAAATTCAGACAGGCGCTACGCTAAGATTTTTGTCCTCTGTCTTTTTTTTGTGCTATTTGACGCAAAACTACACAATTCAACACAATGCAGCACAGCATAGGATAGTGTAACATAGCACAAAAATTTAATCGGAAGTAAATGTCACAAGTTCAGCCACTCCTTATGCTGAGAATTTTGTCTTCTGTCGAATTTTTGTGGTATTTAATGCAACATTATGCAATTCAACGCAATGCAGAGTAGCATAAGATAGCATAGCATACCGCAAAAATGTAATAAGCAGTAAAAGTCACAAGTTCAGATACTCCCTACGCTAAGAATTTTATCTTCTGTCGAATTTTTGTGCTATTTAATGAAACACTATGCAATTCTACGTAATGCAGAGTAGCATAGGATAGCATAGCATACCACAAAAATGTAATAAGCGGTAAAAGTCACAAGTTCAGTCACTCACCCATGCTAAGATTTTTGTCTTTTTTTGTGCTAATTGATGTAAAACTACGCAGTTCTACACAATGCAGCACAGCATAGGATAGTGGAACATAGCACAAAAATTTAATCAAAAGTAAATGTCACAAGTTCAGTCACTCCTTATGCTGAGAATTTTGTCTTCTGTCGAATTTTTGTATTATTTAATGAAACACGACACAATTCAACGCAATGCAGAATAGCATAGGATAGCATAGCATACCACAAAAATGTAATAAGCGGTAAAAGTCACAAGTTCAGATACTCCCCATGCTAAGATTTTTGTCTTTTTTTGTGCTAATTGACGCAAAATTAGGCTATGTAACACAGCTCTATGCTACTCATTGTAACGCCATGGAGCATAGCATAGCACAAAAATTAAATTGGGCCAAAAAACGTCAGCTACTATTGCCAAATTTTCATGCAACGCAACTAAACGCTATGTAGCATAGCACAAAAATTTAATCGGTGTACAAAAGTCAGTAGCTCAACTACTCTTACGCTAAAACTTTTGCCCCCAATATTACGTAATGCTATGTAAAGCTACGCAAAAATTAGCCTAGAGTTAAGCTACTTCCTTATACAAACAAGGAACAAAATAGGTAAAATGCAAAGCCAAAAAAAGGAAAACAATAAAATCAATGGTGTGGTGACTAAAATAAAATACAAAAATGAAATAAAATACAAAATATTTAGTAAAAAAAAATATTAAATTATAAAAAATTATTAAAAAATAATTCATGATAATAATAATACATAATGTGGACAAAATATTCAAAGGTATTCTTAATGAGCACACATGGAATAAAATCTTATTCCATCCACAGCTCACATCTTGAATGATGTCAAAGTATTGTCAAATGTTGATGATCAGGAATATTTGGCAACCTCGGAGTATTACTCCAACGTGTACAGTATGTATGGAGTACATCAAAGATCATTCGTAGGTCATAGATGCGTGTTTCACTCGTTAGAACAACCCACAGGTTAGAGCTTTTGATGTTGCCGGGCAGATAAATGATAAAAGGAAGCACCAAATGCTTTAAAGATACTGTTTTATGAATTTGTTATCTGAGTGAATTATTACAAGTAGATTGTAGAAGTACTGTTATATGAAATTGTCAATTGTTATTTAAATAGGTTATAGAAACACAAAGAATCAGGACACTGAATGGAGTGACTATGCCAAAGATAGGACGTGATGTGCTGGACGTGCGCGCCTACCTGTCCACGGAAACGGCGGCGAGCGTGAAGCTGCTAGCGTACATAGTGAGGTTGATGAAGAAGTGCACGGCCTTGCACATGAAGGAGCCGAAGACCCAGCCCTCCAGCGAGTAGATGGTGGCTTGGAAGGGCACGCAGAAGATGATGAAGAAGAAGTCTGCCACGCTCAGGTTGAGGATGAACAGGTTGGTGGTGTTGTAGCCCACCTGGCCGCTCCGCAGGAGCACGGCCAGCACCAGGCTGTTGCCCACCGTGCCCAGGAGGAAGATGAGCGAAAAGACCACCGATACGATGACGCTGGTGGGGTTCAGCTGGTAGCTGTCGGAGGAGTTGGCTTGAACGCTCGGCTCCATGTCCATTTTGTCAGAATGTCTGGAAAAAACAGAATTGTAATCACTTAGTTTAAAATGTTGAAAAAGGAGTAGGAAGCACTTTTTTCAGCAATTACTGATCAAAATCAAATCAACTTTATTTGTATAGCACTTTTCCTGCAAAGACATGCAACACAAAGTGCTTTACAGAATTAAAAATTACCACAATTAAAAGAAAAAACAGGGGCGGCACGGTAGTCTAGGGGTTACCTCACAGACCTCACAGCTAGGAGACCACCCTCGGGCATCTCTGTGTGGAGTTTGCATGTTCTCCCCGTGCATGCGTGGGTTTTCTCCGGGTACTCCGGTTTCCTCCCACATTCCAAAAACATGCTAGGTTAATTAGCGACTCCAAATTGTCCATAGGTATGAATGTGAGTGTGAATGGTTATTTGTCTATATGTGCCCTGTGATTGGCTGGCCACCAGTCTAGGGTGTACCCCGCCTTACGCCCGAAGACAGCTGGGATAGGCTCCAGCACCCCCCGCGACCCTTGTGAGGAAAAGCGGTAGAAAATGAATGAATGAATGAAAAGAAAAAACAATTACTAAGAAAGCCCCTCCCCTTCCCACCCTCCATACTAGAAACACACACACACAATCACACACAATCACACACAATAGGGAGACATGGCATGGCACTGAGGATCAAGGAAACGCCATCTTTGGGGCCGTCCACACTGGGAGGAGCCCCCCGACTCCTACAGACGGGCAGACCCCCCACATTAAAGGGAGGACCCCCCCAGCCGAGCGGGTCGAAGGGACCCAAGGATGGCACCCCCTCAGCAGACCTGACACAGCCCCCAGTGTGGAGGACCCCCCCCCCCGAGGAAATACTGGAGTTAAAAGCTAAAGACTAAGAACATAAAATAGGACTAAAAAGTTAAAAAATATTAGTTAAAAGCTTGATTAAAAAGGTGTGTCTTTAATCTTTCATTCATTTTCTACCGCTTTTCCTCACGAGGGTTACGGGGGGTATGCTGGAGCCTATCCCAGCTGTCTTCGGGGCGAGAGGCGGGGTACACCCTGGACTGGTGGCCAGCCAGCCAATCACAGGGCACATATAGACAAACAACCATTCACACTCATATTCATAACTATGGAAAATTTGGAGTCGCTAATTAACCTAGCATGTTTTTTTTGGAATGTGGGAGGAAACCGGAGTACCCGGAGAAAACCCACGCATGCACGGGGGAGTACATGCAAACTCCACACAGAGATGGCCGAGGGTGGAATTGAACCCTGGTCCTCCTAGCTGTGAGGTCTACGCGTCTTTAATCTTTTTTTTTTAAATGTCAACAGTCTCCACAGTCCTGAGGTTCTCCGGCAGGCTGTTCCACAGGTGGGGGCCATAGTGGCTAAATGCTGCCTCACCGTGGGTTTTTGTTCTGGGTTTTGGTATTGTTAAAAGGCCAGTGGAAGAAGGCAGTTACTAGTTGGTATCTTATTCAGGAATGAAGTATAAATAAATGGAATTATACCTTTACAAAGATAAAAATGCTCTCTTTAATATTAATATTCGGCTATAAAATGTTCCTTTCACAGCAAAGATGAAATATTTCAAGTGCTTTCTATTTTCCTGACAGAGGTCAACACTCCATGACTGACATTCATCACCATTTTTTTTGCATTCAACCAACGTAAAAATAGTCTTATTCACACATTCCTACAAATATGATTCCGCTCGCCTCCAACTACATTAAGAATCCTCACACTGAGAGGCTTTGAAAGCCTGTTTTTTTTCTTCAATATCACAAACAGCACAATAAGAAAAATGGATTTGAAGGAGTCATTTTCCAAGCGATGATTATAATAAATTCATACATATGAACCGACATCGTGGTACTCCAGTGACACTGGAAGGCAGCCGTTGATGGCAAGGCTGATGAGTCATACTCCAGAAAATATATTTTTTAAATCCATCGTCAAATGGACGACCTCGAGTCTTCACAGAAAAGGGGGGCATTTGTCAAAGCATGCCCCCCCCCCCCCAAAGTGTCAGCTGTGCTATTATTTCTCTGACAAATACACCACATGGTGGCACTTTTATTGTCTCCAAAACAACCCACGGAAGCTTTGACATGGAGTTGTATGGCATCCCCATTAGTAGTGTAGTGCATCAGTGGAGACTTACCTCCACTTCACTCTATGAGATTGACTTCTGGTCGTGTTTTGGTGATGACGAACGTCGTTCCGGTCAGTTGGTGGGAGGTCGCCTGTCCACAAAATTTGGAACATGTTTGGGTACAATTTCAGCAAGATTGACAGCCACAAGTGTGCTACATTGAGGATATTAGCATTACATGTATGCTGCTATGTTTACATTGAGGATGTTAGCATTACATGTATGCTGCTATTTTTACATTGATTTTACTAGTATTACAAGTATGCTGCTATGGTTACATTGAGGATATTAGCATTAAAGTATACTGCTATGTTTACATTGAGGATATTAGAATTAAAGTATGCTGCTATGTTTACATTGAGGATATTAGCATTACATGTATGCTGCTATTTTTACATTGATTTTACTAGTATTACAAGTATGCTGCTATGGTTACATTGAGGATATTAGCATTAAAGTATACTGCTATGTTTACATTGAGGATATTAGAATTAAAGTATGCTGCTATGTTTACATTGAGGATATTAGTATTACATGTATGCTGCTATGTTTACATTGATTTTATTAGTATTGCAAGTATGCTGCTATGTTTACATTGATTTTATTAGTATTGCAAGTATGCTGCTATGTTTACATTGATTTTATTAGTATTGCAAGTATGCTGCTATGTTTACATTGAGGATATTAGTATTGCATGTACTATGCTGCTATGTTTACATTGAGGATATTAGTATTAAAGTATGCTGCTATGTTTACATTGAGGATATTAGCATTACATGTATGCTGCTATGTTTACATTGATTTTACTAGTATAACAAGTATGCTGCTATATTTACATTGAGGATATTAGTATTAAAGTATGGTGCTATGTTTACATTGAGGATATTAGTATTAAAGGATGCTGCTATGTTTACATTGATGATATTAGTATTACATGTATACTGCTATGTTTACATTGAGGATATTAGTATTGCATGTATCCTGTTATGTTTACATTTAGGATATTAGTATTAAAGTATGTTGCTATGTTTACATTGAGGATATTAGTATTAAAGTATCGTGCTATGTTTACATTTAGGATATTCGTATTTAAGTATGCTGCTATGTTTACATTGAGGATATTAGTATTAAATGTATGCGGCTATGTTTACATTGAGGATATTAGCATTAAAGTATACTGCTATGTTTACATTGAGGATATTAGAATTAAAGTATGCTGCTATGTTTACATTGAGGATATTAGTATTACATGTATGCTGCTATGTTTACATTGATTTTATTAGTATTGCAAGTATGCTGCTATGTTTACATTGAGGATATTAGTATTGCATGTACTATGCTGCTATGTTTACATTGAGGATATTAGTATTAAAGTATGCTGCTATGTTTACATTGAGGATATTAGCATTACATGTATGCTGCTATGTTTACATTGATTTTATTAGTATTACAAGTATGCTGCTATGTTTACATTGAGGATATTAGTATTACAAGTATGCTGCTATGTTTACATTGAGGATATTAGTATTAAATGTATGCTGCTATGGTTACATTGATGATATTAGTATTACATGTATACTGCTATGTTTACATTGAGGATATTAGTATTGCATGTATGCTGCTATGTTTACATTGAGGATATTAGAATTAAAGTATGCTGCTATGTTTACATTGAGGATATTAGTATTAAAGTATCCTGCTATGTTTACATTGAGGATATTAGTATTAAATGTATGCTGCTATGTTTACATTGAGGATATTAGTATTACATGTATGCTGCTATGTTTACATTGAAGATATTCGTATTACAAGTATGCTGCTATGTTTACATTGAGGATATTAGTATTAAATGTATGCTGCTATGGTTACATTGATGATATTAATATTACAAGTATGCTGCTATGTTTGCATTGAGGATATTAGTATTAAAGTATCCTGCTATGTTTACATTGAGGATATTAGTATTAAAGTATCCTGCTATGTTTACATTGAGGATATTAGTATTAAAGTATGTTGCTATGTTTACATTGAGGATATTAGTATTAAATGTATGCTGCTATGTTTACATTGAGGATATTAGTATTACATGTATGCTGCTATGTTTACATTGAGGATATTAGTATTGCATGTGTGCTGCTATGTTTACATTGAGGATATTAGTATTAAATGTATGCGGCTATGTTTACATTGAAGATGTTAGTATTAAAGTATGCTGCTATGTTTACATTGAGGATATTAGTATTGCATGTATGCTGCTATGGTTACATTGATGATATTAATATTAAATGTATGCGGCTATGTTTACATTGAGGATATTAGTATTACATGTATGCTGCTATGTTTACATTGAGGATATTAGTATTCCATGTATCCATGTAGTATTCCCAGTACTTTTTATCCCTGTATTTTGATATTTTACATTTACAATGGAGATATTTTATATAAAAAAAAAACATTGTGGCTCACAACTGGTCCCTGTGGCACACTTAGGACAACCCGTATACATATTATTGTGAGGTGAAATAACAGTTATGTTTATATTATATTTATGTATTCAACTAAATGTACTCTACTGGATGAATAGCCACAAGAAACATGGCTTTATTGTCACATACAAAAGGCTCAAGGTCACATTGGTCTCGGCCTGCAGTCACAGCAATGATCCTTTCCTTAATTCCACTTGAAAAGCAGCTCACTTTATCTGCATGGCCCTTAAAGGACTAATCTGTCAACATTCCCACATGGGACCACTGTGTTTTTGTCGCATCCTAACAATGGCCTGTTCAATCTTGTTGATTGGCATCCTTTAGCTTAGCGTACAGTCCGCTAGCATTGACAGCGAGAGAAAATTAAGATAGAGAGCAGACACATACAGTCGACGGAGGTGTTGTTCGATCGTAAGTGAGATTCTCTCTTTGAGGAATGATCCATCATGCATTTTTGTGGTGGAAGAAATTGCACCAGGAATCATGTAAATCCAATTGATGTTAACACAAGCTAATTTTACACCACCTGAAAGCATTAGGATGACTTAATTCTTGAATTAAATGGTGTTACTCACCATTGTTATTAAAGCTTTGACCCCATGGTGTGTCATTTTGCAGCCGTACTCAACAATAAAAGCATAGACTTGTGGTGTAACTGTGCTAGTTCACAATATAAGAATTGCAGAATCAACCAGTGATGATGTCATAAATGGGGCGGGGGATTGGGGTGTTTGTTTTGTAAAAAAAAAAGATACGTTATAAACACAGTTGGTGTCAGTACAAAAAGGTCTGGTAATTTGGGGTACTGCCCTTGGAACCCAGTTTCGGATAAGCGGTAGAAGATAAAATAGATGTATTATCTAACATGATGGCGGCACGGTGGACGAGTGGTTTGCGCGCAGACCTCACAGCTCGGAGACCAGGGTTCAATTCCACCCTCGGCCATCTCTGTGTGGAGTATGCATGTTCTCCCCGTGCATGCGTGGGTTTTCTCCGGGTACTCCGGTTTCCTCCCACATTCCAAAAACATGCTAGGTTAATTAGCGACTCCAAATTGTCCATAGGTATGAATGTGAGTGTGAATGGTTGTTTGTCTATATGTGCCCTGTGATTGGCTGGCCACCAGTCCAGGGTGTACCCCGCCTCTCGCCCAAAGACAGCTGGGATAGGCTCCATAACCCCCCGCGACCCTTGTGAGGAAAAGCGGTAGAAAATGAATGAATGAATGAATCTAACATGATGTCAATTAATATTTAATCTCATAAAATTACAACTTTCTGAATTACAAAGTTCTGAAATAATCCTAATGTTTATTCCTTTGCAATATTATGAAAACGTTGAGAAAAATAATAGCACACACATCTGAAAGGAGGTGCACATTTTGTCATCGGACTAATTAAAATCCACTCAGCAAAGGCGGTGCTATGATGTGCCGTTTTTGCTGAATAACACAAACGATAGATTGCAGCAAGATCTCATGTCATGCTTTGATTAAAACAACCGTACGCAGATTAAAGTGAATCACATAGCATCATTAAAGTTTAATTAACCTGCGGCAGTCACAAATTGAAACCCAAACCTGATTTAAAAAAAAAAAAAAAAAAAAAAGCATTTCAATGCTAGAGTCGGGTTTCCTTAACAGAATGCTGTGGAGGAATTATCCGACTTCATCCTGGCTGAGTGACACGTTCCTAACAAGGAATAGAAATATGGCTTATGTATATTATACTCTGCAGCTGGCTTTAGGCTGCAAGTGGTCATCAACACATGCACGCAGGGTCCCGGGAGGGATGTGAGAAGAAAGCAGGCTATACATACAAAAGAATATAAAGAATGTTTGGAAATGGGACTAAAAGGGATGCGGGATGCGGATGGAGAGAATAATAATGGCGAGAGCATCACCATCTCCCGGCCAAACTTTGGATATCACATCCAAAAATCTCTGCAGCCTCTCTATAAAAACACACACACACACACAATGCAGCATCAACGTGCTCCATAAACAATAACCAACCTGGAGGAAGAGGATGCTGATGATAAAGGTGATGATACACTCCCCGAGCCAGCCCTGTCGCTATCTGACTGTGATTCCTATCCGCATCACAACCCACCCTCGCCGTCCGTCACACGCACGCACGCACGCACGCACGCACCCACTCACCCCCATCCTCACTTCACCTCACCCAGCGAGGAAGCATCCCTGCACTTGCACTTCCCTGCAGGGAAAAGACTGGGGACACAAGGAGGGGATGCAGGAAGGAGAAGCTGCAGTGCTTGGCAGTGGCACATATTTGAAGGAGGAGTGAAGTGGGGGGGGGTGGGGGCATGGGGGGGTATCTTCAGTCATCATACCTTGTCACTCTGTCATATCGATGACAAAGCACCATTCCCAGAGGGAGTGAGGTTTAGTGAGATGTAATTCAGACAAACAACCCACTGTTAGGATTTTAATTATGGATGTTCAGTCCCAGGTTCACAAAACGGTTGCTATGGAAACATTACATACGAGCCCACACTACAAACATAATATTGTGTACCAGAAGTGGGAGAAAGTCAGTGTTTTTGCAAGTCTCGAGTCTTTCATTTCAATATATCCCAGCTGGTTGCCAGCCAATCACAGGGCACATATAGACAAACAACCATTCACACTCACATTCATACCTATGGACAATTTGGAGTCGCTAATTAACCTAGCATGTTTTTGGAATGTGGGAGGAAACCGGAAAAAACCCATGCATGCACAGGGAGAACATGCAAACTCCACACAGAGATGGCCGAGGGTGGAATTGAACTCAGGTCTCCTATTTGTGAAGCCTGTGTGCTAACCACTCGTACACCGTGCAGCCCCTAAAAGGTTTTATTTCCTTTTTTTTTTTTTTACAAATTTGGGTAATAAGGGTTTTAAAGTAAATATAGGGGTGTTATTTCATGTCTAGAGGGCTCTAATAATGCTTAAATATTCATTCATTTTCTACCGCTTATCCACACGAGGGTTGCCGGGGTGCTGGAGCCTATCCCAGCTGTCTTCTGGCAAGAGGCTGGGGTACACCCTGGACTGGTGGCCAGCCAATCACAGGGCACATATAGACAAACAACCATTCACACTCACATTCATACCTATGGACAATTTGGAGTCGCTAATTAACCTAGCATGTTTTTGGAATGTGGGAGGAAACCGGAGTACCCGGAGAAAACCCACACATTAACGGGGAGAACATGCAAACTCCACACAGAGATGGCTGAGGTTGGAATTGAACTCGGGTCTCCTATTTGTGAAGCCTGTGTACTAACCACTCGCACACCGTGCAGCCCCTAAAAGGTTTTATTATGTTTATTATGTTTTATTTTATAAGGTATTTTATACATTTGTTCACTTCCTGCTTTCCTAATCTTGTGAAGCTTTATTTATTTATTATTATTTTTTAATAAATTGGTACCAGACCTGACCATGGTATAAGTGGAGAACCTAAATATGTTTTTTTTTTTATACCAAATATAATATATCATCAAAGAAAATAAAACATGAAGTAAACTAGTAAAAAGAACTCTGGTCTGCTAGCTGTGCGGCCTGCGCACTAACCACTCAACCGCCGTGCAGCCTTCTTCTCAATAAGAAAGGAGAATGAGGACCATAGGGAAAAAAAGCAATCAACATGTGGAATCAAATTATAAAACAGATTGAGTACAGAGAACTCAGCCAACGCGCAAAAATGAGGCATTTCAAGAAACGAGTACGAGTAGTTGTTTACAAAGTTCAAGGAAGAAGACTCCTGAATCACCGTGTACGTAAAACTGCTCTTCATTTCTGGTGAGTACATTACATAATGACTACAACATGATCAGATGTATTTATTTGATAGTATTAGATGCAGTGGATTGTGTTTTGTAGAGAATACTACTAAGTCTGGCTGATAAGACACAAAACCATACTTTAAATTCTTTAGGTTCTTCCCAATACTGAGCCAATAAATCTGTCATGTACTAACGTCGCATATAAAAACTACCACTCATGGTAATAACTGTGTATACAGTACAGTACATCAGATACACTAAGTCAGCACAACTTAATCCACTTTTTTTTTCCTCTCAACTGGATGTGTTTTGGTCTGAGATGAAAGAAAAATAACCGGATGCATTTGATTCAAGAATACCTCCGGGTGTAATTCTTATGGGTGTTTCCATGGTAACCAGTGCACAAGGAAACAGGCTCGGGAAAAAAAAACAACAAAAAAACGAAAGACAATGGATTGATTGCCAACTTTGGTAACATTGAACAAAGCGGCAATGTGAGATGTGTGAATTATTGAACAGATGCTTCAGGCTAACGGATCTCTAGCTACAGTTATTCCTCCTTGGCGCTCGGTAAACAAATAGAAGATCCGCGTGAACCAATGGGAAGGGTCGGAATGTCCAACTATAACAGTTCCTGATTGTGGTAAAGTGGAAGAAGAATAGAGTTATAAGAGTCATATTCATAGTACTTGTGGTACTTGTGTTTCCAAGCATATTATGTTGAAGTACATGCGAGTGTCCTACACTTCAGTTGCAGCACTCGTGCAGCCCGTTTTGGTTCTGACTGAGGTCTATCTTGTATTTGTGTGTCATTACAAGCAATCTCATGATCCCCTACTTACTGCAAACTGTATAAGACACCGGTCATATTATGAAGCAGATTTGCAGCACTCGTGTAGCCCAGTTTGATTGTGATTGACATGTATCCTGTGCATGTGTGTTTGAGACAAGCAATTAATATCTCCGACTTGCAGCAAACAAAGAAGAAATCATAGTAAAGCCATATTATGATACAGATTTGTAGCACTCGTGTAGCCCGTTTTAGATGTTGCATTCCTGTCACTAATTTATTCCCGATTGAAATGGATTGTGTGTGTGTGTCTCAACAAGCAGTCTATGATCTGCTTGTGGTAAACAAAAAAAATAATAATTGAGCCATTTTTTTATACAGATTTGAAGCACTCGTGTAGCCAATTTCCATTGTAGCTCACATGTAAACCAATTTGTTTGTGACTGAAGTGTATCTTGCATGTGTGTGAACACGCAAAACGCTTGTTTGTGGAACTCCAAGAAATGTAGTTATATCATGGTTCAGATTTGCAGCACTCGTGTAACCAATTTTGGAAGTATCAGATCTGTAACCAATTTTGTATTGTGTGTGTGTGGGGGGGGGGGGGGGGTATACCTGGTGTCAAGAAGCAGTCAATTCCGTCTTGGTACAAACTGTAAGAAACAAAACATTGAGTCATTACAATGCACATTTGAAGTACCTGTGTAGCCAATTTCAAGTGCAGCACTCGTGTAACAAATTTTGGCTGTGTGTCTTTTCTGTGTCAACAATCAATTCATGAGTCCTGCTCATGGCAAACTGAGAAGAACTCATCATAGCGCCATACAATGATGCTGATTTGCAGCACTCGTGTAGCCAGGTTCAGATGTAGCACTCCTGTCACCAATTTTGTTTCGGATTTAAATATATTTTATGTGCCTGTACCTGTATGTCAATAAGCAGTCTGCTTGTGGCAAACTGTCAGAACAAATAATTGAATCATATTTGGCACTCGTGTAGCCAATTTCCAGAGTAGCACACATATAAACTAATTTTGGTTTTGACTGAAGTGTATCTCGCATATGTGTGAACACGTAACTAATAGCTCCTGATTGCGGAACTCTAAGAAATCAAGTTATATTATGGTTCAGATTTGTAGCACTCGTGTAGCCAGGTTCAAATGTAGCACTCCTGCACCAATATTGTTTCGGATTTAAATATATTTTGTGTGCCTGTACCTTTATGTCAACAAGTAGTCTAGTATCCCCTGCTTGTGGCAAACTGTAAGAACAAATAATTGAGTCATATTTGGCACTCGTGTAGCCAAATTTCATAGTAGCACACATATAAACCAATTTTGGTTGTGACTGAAGTGTATCTCGCATATGTCTGAACACGTAACTAATAGCCCCTGATTGCGGAACTCTAAGAAATCAAGTTATATTATGGTTCAGATTTGTAGCACTCGTGTAGCCAATATCGGTTATATCAGCACTGTAACCAATTTTGTGTCAGATTGAAAAGAATTGTGTGTATGTGTCAAGAAACAGTCAAACAAAAAAAAATTGAGTTGTATTATGATGAACATTTTAAGCACTTGTGTGGCAGCACTCGTGTAACCAATGTTGGCCTTGACTGAAGTATGCATCGTGTGCGTCAATGAATAAAATATCTCCTGCTTGTGACGAACAAAGAATAAATAATCACTGAGTCATATTATGATTCAGATTTTGAGCACTTGTGTAGGCAATTTCAATTGTGGCACTCGTGTAACCAATCCGACTGAAGTATATATTGTTTGTGTGTGAGTCAAAAAGCAATGTAATAGTCCCTGTGACCAAACTACCGATGGCCTCATTATCCATTCCATCCAAATCATTTGCAGTAAATTGTTTTTGGTCACAAGTACGTCTGATACCGACATCTTCTCAGCAATACTGGAAACATCAATCAAGCGAGGTGATGGCGAGCTTTCTATTCTGCGCTTTCGGATTATTGCCCCCCCGTGGATAACGTTGCGGATTAATCCTAGCCTCAAAGGAAATTAGAGCTGCGGCTCCGAGCATCATGAGCAAAGGTGGCACAACAAAGAGTAAATGTGACTGTTATGAGATATGAGATGTTCAGGGTTCGTATGTAAATGTCTGTTCTGGACGCCCTACGTCATGGCGGTGTGGCCGATCCACAAATTAACCATGAAGTGGACATGCAATTAGCAAGTTCAGCGTGCAGTATGGCGATGAGCTGTCAGGGTTGCACCTCAGGGAGAATCCATATTGATGCGCAATTAGTCCAACCGGCATGCCAGCGCCAATGTGTAGCATTCAATGCCTTGCTCATTGGAAAGCACACTAATGAAACTGGACTTTATATGTTGTTGTTCTTAATGCTATTACTTGATTCTAATGCGCCAGCGGGGGATTTGAGACCTCCACACAGGAAAAGGGCAACGGAATGCCACCACCAGAGAGGCACTAAAGACTACTTCATGATATTTATATCTGGATTTATTAGTATTATTAGTATATGTAACACGAACTACTCTGCATGCAAATGCAGATCATCTTCACAGTATTGAGCAAAGCAGCTGCAACAAGATGCTGTCAATCAAATGATCACCATGCAAATTCAAGTTCACCACTATTGTCAGCCATGTTTTTAAGTTTACATGTGACCCCCCCCCACTGCAAAAACTGCAATCTAAGCAAGACTGAAATCCATATCAGATACATACTGTAAATGTACAAAAATACAAGCCTTCATGTAGTATTAAATACTACATTTTCATGTAGTATTTTAGAATATTTGCAGAATTTTTGTAGACTTAGCTACAGTACACACACACACACACACATATATATATATATATATATATATATATATATATATATGTTTCTTTTATTTAATTTATATTTTGGGCGGCACGGCGGTCTGGTGGTTAGTGCGCAGACCTCACAGCTAGGAGACCAGGGTTCGGTCCCCGCCCTCGGCCATCTCTGTGTGGAGTTTGCATGTTCTCCCCGTGCATGCGTGGGTTTTCTCCGGGTACTCCGGTTTCCTCCCACATTCCAAAAACATGCTAGGTTAATTGGCCACTCCAAATTGTCCATAGGTATGAATGCGAGTGTGAATGGTTGTTTGTCTATATGTGCCCTGTGATTGGCTGGCGACCAGTCCAGGGTGTACCCCGCCTCTCGCCCGAAGACAGCTGGGATAGGCTCCAGCACCCCCCGCGACCCTCGTGAGGAAAAAAGCGGTAGAAAATGAATGAATGAATGAATGAATTTATATTTTTTTAAATATATATTTTATTTTGCAGTACAGGACACTTCTCACACTTTCCCAGCAGTCTTGAATGCAGCATTTACTCTTTAGTAAATATTATTTGTATTTCTAGCAAATATTAGTAATATTTGCAGAATTTTTGTAGAATTAGCTACAGTACATATATATATATATATATATATATATATATATATATATATATATATATATATATATTTATTTATTTAATTGAAAATATATTTATGTATTTTTAAATATATATTTTATTTTGCAGTGCAGGACACTTCTTCGCTCCTGATTTCCCAGCAGTCTTGAATGCAGCATTAACTCGTCTTTGCAGAATTGTTAGGAATGGAATATTTTCCACTCATTATTAGACTCGGCTCTAAAACCCTACTCGTCTCTCTTCAGTTGCCATTGTTTGCTCAAGACGAAGCAATATTACCTGTTTTTTTTAAATTGTTGATCTTATTCTGTATTTAAAATGAGTCTACTGTTCAGGACCATGGAAGGAAAAAAACTCATAAATCAAAGCCAAGACGTTTAATCGAAAGAATTGATCCCCACATGGACCAGACCAAATGAAGCCTGCCTTGATGGTAATTCACCCCGATAACCTGAAGGTGCAAAAATGAATCCAAGCATTGAGACTGATGTGCATCAGTCATTAGGAGCACTTCATAAAACATAAAACATCATCCTTGTCTCCCGCCTTTAAAGGCGACACCCTGAGGGAGGGATGAATTTTTCAAGCAAGAACGTTGTGGGGGGGACACACACCTCTGCACAACAGGAAGGCTTGCTTGTCATGGCCGTACTGAAGGCCCTCAATGACAAAATTGCTGCTTGTACACATTCAATGTGTGCTTGTGAGGCAGTGAAGGTCTTGTTGAAGTGGTGCACTGAAAATTGCTGTACTGTATATCATATCATGCTGTGCGTTGTCATAGTAACTAAAATAACATATTATGTTATGTCGGCAATTCATATTCAGTCAATAGAATGTCTTTTTGTCTGGAGCCAGTGAGCAAACATTTCATCATGTTGAAGTATTGAAGTATGTCAACACCTGCTGCCTTTACTGCCTTTAAGTTGTACAGTAGCAATACACACTGGTTACAATACTAGGTATACATTTGCACTGCAATATTGGATTTATCAACATACCATGGCTGAGAATGGGGAGGTTCTCCTCTCATTCCGTGTGGAAGTGGTACATTTTGGGTTTCCTTGTTTTTCTTCCCTATTCTGTTAGAAACATAAAGGCATTGAAGAAGCCAACAAGTTCGCTCACTAGCTTGCTATGCTATGCCTTTTGTCCCTGAAGTGATCCCATAGCTTGCGCAATGTGATGCAAACACAGCATAAGAGTATTAAAGTGACTATAAGGGTGTTATTTCATGTATACAGGGCTCTAACAATGTTAAAACATGTATTTTTTATGCTCTCACTCCAAAAGTGTTGCCTTTATTAATACTGAATGGCACGGTGGTCGAGTGGTTAGCGCGTAGACATCACAGCTAGGAGACCAGGGTTCAATTCCACCCTCGGCCATCTCTGTATGGAGTTTGCATGTTCTCCCCGTGCATTCGTGGGTTTTCTGAGCCTATCCCAGCTGTCAGCTTTGGGCGTACACTCTGGACTGGTGGCCAGCCAATCACAGGGCACATATAGACAAACAACCATTCACACTCACATTCATACCTATGGACAATTTGGAGTCGCTAATTAACCTAGCATGTTTTTGGAATGTGGGAGGAAACCGGAGTACCCGGAGAAAACCCACGCATGCACGGGGAGAACATGCAAACTCCATACAGAGATGGCCGAGGGTGGAATTGAACCCTGGTCTCCTAGCTGTGAGGTCTGCGCGCTAACCACGCGACCGCAGTGCAGCCCTGCTGGCAAAATCATCAAGTTAAATTTCGTTTATTGTGTAATTATCATTAATTATCATCATCCCAGGCTTTGGCAACCAGAGTTGTATTACTAGCATATAGTATGTTATATACAGTATGTTTTATATAGTATGCACTAGTATTTCTAGCATTTCATTTACAGCTGCAAAAAAAAACTCTGGTGTAGCTTCAAACAAGCATTAGAACCATCTCTCAGTATGACGCAAGGAACACTTTTATCTTCTTTCCACCCGCAAGCTGACAAGTGCACTGAAGAGTTTGTACGTCACATCGTTCATCTCTCTGGAATCGAACTAGAACATTTGCTGGGCGTTGCTGAGCGAATGAGAGAGGGAGAACAGGTGCAGCTTTTGTGTCAACAAGCTTTATGTGTAGCAGCCGGACATCAGAGGTCATAGAGGCCAACGTGTATTGTACATTAGGACAAGATAGTGCTTTCAATGGGAAGGACTATTTATTTCATTTTTTAAAAATATTTTATAGTAAAGCTTTCTGGTAATGTGGGACATGATTTTGTGTCATTTTTTAATGTAGTTTATTGATTTTATGAATACGCATTGTGACTCTATTCTATGAATTTTGTGCTATTTTGTTGTGCAATAGACCATGCATGTCCTCACTAAATTGGTTGGGTTGAATGTGATACAGTAGTTGTGATGGGTATAAAGTTATACTGCCCTCTGCTGGATCAATGTAAAAGAGCCGCTACACTGCCAGGTTTTATTTGGAAACAAAATATGAACAAATACGAATTGTAGGTTTGAAATAATTTATTCATTCTTCATAGGTGGCAAAATAAGAGTTTTACGATCAGCATATAAAATATGTACAAAGCAAACCACTGGTAGAAATGACCTGGGAGAACATGTGCTTAGTTTGTAGTGTACAGAAGGCGACAGGTGAGCAGCTTGTAATGGTTCTTAATGTCGGAAAAAAAAACAATCACTGGATGTTGAGAATCCCATTTGTGAGGTTTCAAGTGTGCCTTGAAGTTAAGAAATGCGAGGGTCCGAGATTAAGAAAGGCAGCAGTTGGACTGTTTGGACTCTCTACCCTGAAAGTAAGAGAGGGTTCAAATTAGAAAATATTAGGATTGTTGTTTTTTTTTTATTATTACAAATATGAAAAATAACCAGATTTCACCCTATTCCAGACAAGAATGTTAAAAAATAAGGTGCCATGTTGGCAGTGTACCTACATGCTAGCATGCTAAAGCGTTCCGGATGGTACCTGTTGTCTCTGCTGCTGGCGTCTGTATTCTTCCTCACTAGCGGCGAGAGCCTGAGCCAGCGCCAGGTCCTCCTGTTCCTGCGGGCTGACATAAACACACCCACACGTTGATGACCACAATCACAATCAGATGAGTTAGGTTAGTTTTAGCACCCGTTTAATTAGCTCACCTGAGTGCTGGCGGAGTCGCTTGCCTGGACTCGGCCAAAGACATCTCTAGAGCTCTTTGTAAGGCCTGTTCCTCCGTCTGAAACGCATCCAAGAATATGAAAGTTCTAAAAGGAATTGAACATAACGCGGAGGTGACGCCGTGCTATGGATCATTGCGTACCATCCCTGCCTGAAACGATGACGACGGCTGCACCACATTATGCGCCGACACTGAAGTCGGGATCGGCCGGCTGGCGCTGGAGGAATAGAAAATAAGAGATGGGTGTACACGACCACAAAAAAATACCAGTGGACATTAGCCCAATTGTTTATATCATATATAAGGTGCCATAAAGGTTTGATAATTAGGCTACAGTAATAAGCTAACAGTTCAATTTGTGCTTGTGAGTGACAAAAATTCTGCAAATATTCTAAAATACTACATGAAAATTACAGTAAACCTCGGATATATCGGACTCGGATATATCGGAAATTCGCTCACAACGGACAGATAAAAAAGAACCGATTTTTCTGTAATGCATTTCCAATAAAAATTCATTGCATATATCGGATTTTTTATAACGGATTTCGCCTATTTCGGACAAAATCTCCAGTCCCGTTCCAATGCATTTCCATTAAATTTCCCACGCATATATCGGATGGCCGCATCGTGGCGCTCCGATTCGCCGAATCGTGACAGGCCGCTATACGACGTCATTTGCAGCGTTTGCAGCGTTGCCTGCGCGTCCAGGTACATTGGAAACATAGTCAAGGAAGTGCCGTTTTATAACGGATAAAATCCGATTTACGCATATACCGGATATAAATCCGATATATGCGTAAAACAGACATTTTCCGGTATACGCATATAACGGATTTCGCTTATATCGGACAAAACCAGTGGGAACAATTGAATCCGATATATCCAAGGTTTACTGTACTAAAATCAGGAGCGAATAAGTGTCCTGCAATGCAAAATAAAATATATATTTAAAAATATATAAATAAATAAAAAAATATATTAATGAAAATATATATTTTTATATGAATTTGTGTTTAATAAACAGTGTCAGCGTTCACGGTTTGTGTTGTCTATCAAGCAGATTTGCTTACGTTCCAGGACCCCCGGCAAATGCCGAAAAGATCTACTATTGAAACATGGCTCACTCACCTCCTAACCATGCTGATTATCCTGACATTCTCTGATTTCGGATCAACATTTGCAATAAGAGTGATGGAGTGCCATTCAAACCGCCATGTATATATACAAAATTTACTTTTGCGTCAGCAACTATGGTGCGTTTAAGGACCGCCAATTAAGTGTGCAATTGTCAACACTTCACAAAAGTATTAAAAAAGTATTCCTTACTTGCTATTGTGGCCTCTGCTACTTGCATCCACTCCATTAGAAACTGATCTTGAGGGTCCCAAAGAGGAAGAGGAAGCAGAGTTGGAGGAAGCACCTTGGGCCCTCATTAAAGCAGCATGTCTAAAACAAAGTCAATCAATTCCAATGAGCTTCCTTCTAACCGAGGTAGAGCAGTGTTACATGAAGAAGCCACTGCAACTGCACCTACCCGGACTGGGACAGGGGTTTCCCGTCGGTCTTACAATCATGGTCGAGTGGGTGTCTGTGTTTAAGACAGTAGTTTAAATGACACTGGTCGCACGTCACTCTCATCATTTCCTTCTGCTTGCAGCCGCCTTTGGAGCACTTGTTGGTGAAAATCTGGAGAGAAGAAGGTCATTGTCGGTACAGTAACAGTACAAGAAGTGTTTAGACAGTGGTATTGCAAATGTTATTCCAGGACGAGACAATTAATTTGGATTTCTAAACAATAATCTGTTGCAACCTGGTTGTTCTACAGCGGATGCTGCAGAGCCTTCTCGCCTGGCGTGGGGGAGACTGTAGAACAACCAGGTTTAGAGACAGCTACTTCCCCCTGGCCATCAGACTGCTCAATACCAAATAAGCCCCTCTACCTGCCCCCAAGCAAAACTATTATTATTATTTATACAAATTACTGTTTACGCTGTACATTGTTCATATTTGATGTCATCTATTTATTCTCTACATTATTATTTATTATTATACGGGAGCAAGGCAATGACATTTCGTTGGCAATTTCACTGCTGTGTTATTGTGCAAGGACAATAAAGAAAGTCTATCTATCTATCTATCTAAACTGTTAAGGCTCTGCATTTTCGGATGTGAAAAAAATGTCTAGTTCGTAAAAAAAGCACTTTGAAGGTTTAACTGTATGGGGTTAAATATGAACCTTTCTTTTTCTCTGTGCAGGGTCCGATTTGCAATCCCGATCGATGTGTTCCCCAACTTTAATATCAGGCATCTCTCCTCTCTTGATGGGAATCGGGGTGTTGCACAAAGGGCATACTGGAACTTGTACATCCTAAAAAAAATCAAAACTCAAATATAATCAAACTGTATGTTATTGTGACAATTTGATATCCAAATTAAGAACCTTTTTGTACGACGAGGTGCATTTGTGGTGCTCATAGGTGATGTGGTCCTTACAAAATATCTCCTGACAGGCATCACATTTCATGGGGAGGAAGTCTGGAGTGACAAAGCATGTTTGTTATTACCTTAAAAGAGGCAAGTCATCATCAGTGTCCAGGCTGTGCTCACCTAAACGCTTGCAGGTCTTCTCTGAGCAATGTTCTCCCAGATCTGGAAACTCCATTGCATTCAAATATACTCTTCAAGCCACAACTAAAAAAAAAAAGAAAAGAAACGGACGTTTTTAAGTGCGAAAAATAAGTGTCAATGTAAACAGGAAGTGACTGTCAACCGGATGTTAGCTAGCTAGTAAGCTACTATTATGTCAAGTCATCGCTACTTGTCTAAAACAACCAGTGAGCGGAATTAAGTGCAGGGAATTGTACAATTATGTCACGCACAAAGCAGGTTATACGCAAATTTAGTATTACACTCATATTTTAGGTCATTATTACGCCGGGGAGCAGCTCGTTAGCCATCCACGCTCGAGTACAAGATTAGCAGCTAGCTGAGTAAAGTTACATAACTGCTACTATTACGGAGTAATGCCATTAAGGACTGACTAGTTCAGGGTAATATTATGGTGTTAATTCGCCCCTAGTGTCGGTATTTCATGAAAGCTTGACACCAAGCCTCCCAACAGCAAGTACATTTACTCAAAAATAAAATACATTTTCACATTAAAGACGCTAATTTTGGTCATACTGTGGTGAAAACATTTAATTGTGGAGTAAATACTGAGTGAAATTTTATCCAACATTACCTTTCGGTGAAAAGTAGTAGTGATGCTTTTACTCACCGGTTAGCGTTCACTCGTCGAGTTGTGGTCCTCCGGTGAAAAATGTTGTAGAATCTTGAATTATTATAATTTATTTCGGTTCAATTAGGTTGATATGACGCTCCTGTACACTTCTGTTTAGAAATATTCTCTTCTGTCTGCTCAGCGGTGAACTGTATTAATGGACGTCGCACACGACCCGCCCACGCAACGTCATCAGAGTTGCGTCACAAACGCCCCTCCCACAAGGGGGATGTGTGGTGTATGACGTCATCATCTGTAGTTCCACAACTGTCTGGAAGGTTCTGGCATTTACTGGATAATTCTAACCGGGACTTCTTAATATTTTATTTACACCTTCTGTTCTTGACATATGAAGTTAACCAGGATCCCCCCCATACTATTTGGACAGTGGTATGACCACATTTGAATGCGGAAATAATCAAAAAGCATTCTTCATTCAATTGTCATACAGCAGAAAATGCAGTTAAAGGGAACACACAAAATAATGAAATTCACAGATGTGTTTACTGTAGTATATAATGCTATTTAAAACTGTATTGTTTTACAGTACTAAATTAGCTGCAACTAGAATTACATATTGTGTATGTTGTTTTCTTTCCCTTACAGAAAATAGCAATATGAAACATGTCAAAAGTGAACAGCACAGTCATTCCTAAGGCATGAAGAGGTATTGAATTGTGTTTAATCAAGTGCAAGTGCACGTTCCTTAATGTAACTAATAATTATCCTCTTATTTAACTGTCAGAGACCAGGTAATAGCAACCAAATGCAGTAATTATTATAGAAGTAAACAGAATGTTGTGCAGGTCTGTAATTTAAAGTCATAAGGCCAGAATTCTTATTTAAAATTTTGTGGACAACATTTCCTGTCCAATGGATTTCAATCAACTGTGCCTACAATGTGACTACAATTCCACTAGAGGGCAGAATAGCTCAACTTATCCACCATGGTACACTCCTTTGCGTTATGGTTGAGCTTTTGGAAGGTGCTCAGGGGTCAAGGAGGCTTAGAAATCTGATTAGGGATCAGTTTCGCTGCAGCATGATGACATTTATAAGGAAAAGGTTGCTTTATTTGATAGTTTGATGGCTGTGAATTCTACTTGAAGCTTCTTTTTGTGCAGATTGCGACCGTTCTCTTGGGTCTGTGCGTGCTATTTGTTTGTGGAGAAGCAGATGGTCGAGCTGCTATACAAGAAGACAAAATTCACCGCAATAATGTGAGAACTAACAAAGGGGCCAATTCCAATTCTGGCTAGAACTAAAGCATATTGGTTGTAATGACATCTCTCGGGCCTTGATGTTTTGTAGGGAGTTTAAACTCACCTTTTCACTCTTTTGAATGTATTCTCCAAAGCTGAAGCTTCATCGGTGACCACCCAGTCTCAATTTGCAGGCAGAAGGTGACTTTCTGTGTCCCCACACAAACACTGTGTGTCAGAAGGAGCTGTCCGTTGTACTGAAAACACATGATCCCAAAGTCAAATGTTGATTTAGATTAGTCTTTGCTGATTGGCTGGGAGAAATCACGTGGTTCTATTGCCTTATAATGAAAGTTAACGTTCCCAAATATGTCTCCTTGCCATACAAGTACAGTACATGACAACTCATTGGGCGTCAAACTCTGTTTTTGATGTGTTTCAACAGTGGCTGCATTAGCCTGAAGTTGAATAATAACACAACTAATAAAAAATAATAAGCAGAGAGAGCACCCTTCATCCAGTGCTGTAATTAACAAGGGGGTGCAAAACGCAGGCGAAGGAAGGAGGAAGAGGAGGAGGAGGAGGAAAAAAAATGCAAATTATTCCGCACAAAGGCTCCTCGCAAATTGGCGTCACCATTTCTCAAATTATATCATTACTATATTTTGAAAATGTTAATCTGTTGAGCGGATTTCCCGGGGGAGTTGAGTAAATTAGTTCTATTTCCGAGGCTGCCTGCCTCTCTGCAGGAAAAGAAGGGGGGTGGGGGGGTTAAAAAAAAAAAAAAAAAAAAAGAGGCACGTCGTCGACAAGCACCTCTGATTTGCTGATTACAATTAGACTCCCCACTTTGGGCTCCTTCAAGCATTCATAATTTTCGGTATATTAAGCACGTTTCAGCAAAGGTGATAAGTCACTTTTAATTGAAATGAAATGATTATTCTAATGGAAGTTTGGTTATTACTATTATTATTGTTATTATTATGAGGAGGCACTAGTCAGTCCGAGCTTCATTTTTTTTACATGACGCAAAAGAAGTAAGGGGGGGGGGGGATTTGAAGGGCATTAGGGTGTCAGGATTGAATGAGGTAATTTGAAGGGAATTACTTTCTCTTTCTATCAGAAATGAACTGAATTAAAAGTCCAAATCAATCGCTTTCACTTCTCCATTCTACTTTGACAGCGGCACAATTACAGATAATTAGATGGGAGGAAACTTTTAATTGTGGGATTAGAGAGAGAGGGGGAGAATTTGCCAGGATCAGAGAGGGAGAGAGAGAAGGAGAAATTTCCAGGCAGTTTTCTCTTTGCTTGGAAATCGAATCAAAGGATTTGTGGACTTAAAATGGCAACCAGCCTGTTTCTCTGGCTGTCTTTTTTTTTTTTTTTTTTTTTAACACTGTTTAATTGGAATTGCATCCATTCCCTCCAAATCAGGCCAAAAAAAAAAACCTCAACAATTAATTTAGATTTAATTCTATAATTATCACTAAATCAAATAATGTGCAACCTAATTTAGATAGTTAAAAATTAACGTGCGTGAAGTTAATTGAGTAATTAAACCCCCTAAACTGCCGCCTATTAATTTGCCTGCCTAATTAAAAATGAAGTTGATTCTGTGTCCTGCTAAAAGAAGGAGGCATCATTTGTTGGCACTATGATGGGCGCCCTGATAAGGCCTCCACACTGTACAGACACATGGGAGGAAATAAAGGCCATTTGCAATGAAAGATGTAGCAGATGATGGAGTACAAGTGGAAAAAGCTGTAAAAAGTAGCTTAGGTGCATGTAAAATACCCCCCCCAGAATGAACAGCATCTTACTTTTATCCTCTGTTTTTACACATTTGGTGTTCAGGCAGTATTGGGTGAACTTAAAATGCCCCCTTCCATATAGATGAGCAGTCATATAGTAACCATATATAATCCACTGGTCATGTAGTATCAATTGGTAGAAAAAAAAAGTACTTAAAACGATCTTTGATGATGTGGAAAATAAGCAATAATCACGTATAGGCCTATAAGTGAATTTTCACACACACAAACAATGTATCATGGCTTAATATTGAAATAAAAGTGGAAGAAATGAGAAGAAAAATGACATAACATATATGCATTTTTACATGTACATTAACAAGACAAGGCTGTGTTGTTATTGTCAGTGTAATTAAAACTGGGATCTGTCAGCATCTATAAAAAAATATGTATTTATGGATGCCACCATGGTCAAATATTGAATTGTAAATACGATATATTGGAATAATATATAAAGGTCCTGTCCGGGCGCTTTTAACTTTACGGAGTTCATTGAAATGTATAGAGAATGATACATATTTAAAGGAGGGGGGGGGGGGGGGGCGGGGTCCTGGAGGGGGTCAAGTGAGGAGCGGATTATATCCTCAGTCATAATAATATTAATTAAACAATTTGCATGCTAATAAGGTAACAATTATCGCGGCTTCTGTTGAGAGATTCAGGTTATTACAACATGCCAATCCTGGTGTCAAGGGTCAGGGAGGAAGGGGGGTGGTGGGGGTGGGGGGGGGGGGGTGCCAAATTTCAACTCTGATTAAACACCATGTGACACAACCACACTTGGCATAAATAAAGCTTGAGAGTGAGGGACTAAATGAGGAGATCTGATTTGGGATTGTGCAGCATGCACGGCGCATATAAGGCTGTCATTTTTAATTCAGCACTGTTAAAAACACGACAGGTTCGCTCTGTGTGTGCCCCCCCCCCCAACCCGGACTTTAAATGCAGCCTATTTGTTTTTATGTCCCTGCGAACATGTCTGCTAAATGTTTCATGCCATCAAATCATCATCCATAATAGTGCGCACAAAAGGTTGCGAGCAATTAAAAAAAATAGCACTTGGTATTTTTATGCAGGTGTTGTAAAAAAATATTTCAGCAAGGGGCGACTCCTGCTCAAAGCTCTACCCGCTTGCAGGCTCCCCTTCCCGGCTTGCAGACAGCCCATCCTCCCGGTGGGTCCCCCGTGTAAGCTGCAATGTAGTTCTTATCAAAGCCCTCTTGTCTTGTTGTGACAGCTCTGATATTGTTTATTGAGGTAGATGTCAGCCTTAATTAGCAATCGATACGGGCTGGGTGGAGGGGGAGAAAAAGAAGCGCGTCTGTGACGTCACCGCCCATTACCGCCTCTCATTGGGTCTCGTATTCCCTACAAGCCCGGGCTAATTATCGGGGAGGTTCATGTGGATAAAGTGGAGCTCATCTCAGGCTTGCACACATCATGCCCCCGCCTCGTCGGCCACACTCGCGTTCGCGTCCCTTTTAAACAAAAAATAATAATAATAATCATAATAATCCCCCCCCTACCAACATTACCGGCTCTCCAGACGTCGATCCCCTCCTCTCTCGCCAGCGGGATGATGGACAGCCGGATACTGGAGCCGCCTCACGCCCAGTTCGGAGGCTCCCTCGGCGGCGGCGGCATGGTGGGCTTCCCGTACCACCTGAGCCATCACCACGTCTACGAGCTGACAGGCGGACACCAGCTGCAGTCCGCGGCCGCCGTGCCCTTCTCCATAGACGGATTACTCAATGGGTCGTGCGCGGCGTCGGTGGGAGGCGCCAACCCGCTGCTGGCGTCTGGATGCGGGATGAACGGAGACAATCAGCCGTACAAGCTGACAGGTAAGCCGGCCTCGGTACAGCCGCTGTCATCGGTGCTCTGCATGCTGATCTTAAAGACAGAACAAAGGGATGGCTGTTGTTATACCACACCATTGCTCACAAACACAACCAGAATCCATTGCATCATTATGATGCATTGCTCCAAAATATGAATAATAATACTTTAAATGCAAGAAAATGTGACACCATCTCTTGCAGACACATCAGACTCAATGTTGCATGAGTTAAAACTAAAACCCAGTCCATTTTTTTTCACACGATTCTGCACAATTAAAAACCAATAACTTAATGTTGTGGTCCTGCTCCCAGACTCGGGGGACCCGGACAAGGAGAGTCCCGGCTGCAAGAGGCGAAGAACGCGCACAAATTTCACCGGCTGGCAGCTGGAGGAGCTGGAGAAGGCTTTCAACGAGAGCCACTACCCGGACGTGTTCATGAGGGAGGCTCTGGCCCTCAGGCTGGACCTGATCGAGTCCAGAGTGCAGGTAGAGCTTTTTTTTTTTTTTTAGTTGCTTCATTTTTGTGTGTGTTTTAATTTGGTTGAAGGTTGAAAACCCTATTTATGACATGGGATTTGAAATAATGTGTGTCATTTTGTTAAATTGCTTATGACTTGGATTTCCAGATATTTGCAGCATGTGCATTATGCAAGTTACATAAAATATTATTTATAGTAATTATCAATTCACTATTACTTGTGTGTAAACGCTAAAAACCTGCAACTTACTCTCTTTGTTTTTTCTGTTTATTTTGGTGTATTTTCTGCTTCAGACCAATAAATAAAAGATATATTTGAATTGTGCATATTAAATAATAACTGCACGAACGAATTTGTGGCATACATATATTTTTTTTTTAATATGAAATGTACACTTGCTAAGCTGACAGGAGTTACGAGTGCAGTCACGTTGTTGGTTCTTGCAGTGTGTCTGTGTGCACAGATTGGCCAATTAAAAGTCCAATTAAGGGCCCTAGCACGTGACATGACAGCAGGAGCAATTAGTTAATTAAAACATTGTTGCAGTTTAATTGATTTGTTGGGAGAGATGGAGAAAAAAAAAATCACACCTGCTTTGTCTCGCCCCATAATGCATGCAGGTCTGGTTCCAGAACCGTCGAGCCAAGTGGAGGAAGAAGGAGAACACCAAGAAAGGTCCGGGTCGACCCGCGCACAACGCACACCCGACCACCTGCAGTGGTGAGCCCATGGACCCGGAAGAGATCGCCCGGAGAGAACTGGACCGCCTGGAGAAGAAGAAGCGGAAGCAGGAGCGCCGCCTGCTCAAGGCCCAGAACAAGCACCTTCACGGGGATCTATTTCACACCCCGGGATCGGACAGCGACAGCGGCATGTCTCACGTCACCGACAGCGACCACAACAACTCCGCCTCGCATTTGGACCTGGCGTCCAACTCGATGCACACCCAGAGCCAGAACCAAAAACACTTGGACCAGGACGCTGGCGGCTCCGAGCTGGACTCGGCTGACGCCAGCCACCGCTCGAGCTTGTGCTCCGGCTCCAACCGAACCACCGGGTTGCAGAAACTCAACCCGTTCAGCGTGGAGAGCCTCCTCTCGGACTCCAGACCCAGACGCAATGCAGCGGCCTTACCCGCCTCCCGGCCCCTCATTGGGAAGGGCCACTTCCTGCTCTATCCCATCACTCAGCCGCTTGGATTCATTGTCCCGCAGACCGCCTTAAAAACGACTACGAACCCTGACAGTGGTTCCGAGAGCCCCGTGGGGAGGAACCAGGCGTCCGGCGTGCAGTGCTCCGGGTCTTCCGGGTGTAGGAGCACCTCGCCCGGGGACGTGGACAGGGATCAGGCGGGGTCGGGTTCCACCAGTCCACAGACTGTGGCCCACGAACACGGTACACAAGGTGGCAAGGAACATCTAGAGGAGAGTCCTGCTTCGGAACCACAGCCGAACTCTCATGAAAAAACGGAATAACTCCAAGAGGACACACATTAATTTAAGGCCAAAGCTCAACTTTGCCATTTTAGGTTCTCCTCTCCCTTTTTTTGAGTGTGAGTGTCCGTTTTTCAAATGTGTCAGAAACACAACGAAATCCTCAAGAGCTGTAAAAAAACTATTATACTATTTATATACATATGTGAGGCTTTTTTTCTTAAATAAATCTATTGTATACAATCAACACAAAGCGTGTGCGACCTTAAATAGCGATAACACTTCCGGGTAGGGCCAGCCAATCACATGAGAGGAAATCTCATGCTGTATTTTGGTATATTGCCTTAACAAATGTATTCATCTATAAGGCACACACACACACACACTCTCTCTCTCTCACACACACACACACACACACACACTCCAAAAAAAAGATGAAATGAGGTTAGGAGCCTGAGGCAAAAAAAAAGGGACCCGCTGCACTCCTGCAGAGTTTTGATATGAAAGTAATTATTTTCCCGGTGGCTACTTTGCGGGGGGAATATGGTTTATTTTAGCTCGAGAGGAACAAGAAGGGGAGGGGGGCTGAGGGGGGGTAAGGGCTGGTGTCTTATAATACATTACCGATTGGTGGTGATATGAAATCACATAAACTTCCAGGAATAATAGAATTAGCATGAAAAGGCCGGCTTGTCAAATTGAAATAGGAAAATAATAGCCCCAGCAGCTGCGTGCATGTGTGTATTATTGGATCGTGGGGAGGCATTTTCATGAGCTCCCACTAGACACACACACTATATATATATATATGTGTGTGTGTGTGTGTGTGCACCAGCACATGAAGATAGATGTTCGATGATAGCCCCCCTCATTGTTGTGTCGCCTCCACGGCCATGTTGGGCTCTTATCAGCCTATTGATCACGCCTGGGCTGTAATGGGCCGGGCTGGGCCGAACGTGCCTATTTACAAAGCAGCAACACATTTGTTCTAATAGGGATGGAGATCCCCTGGGAGGCCGTGCAAGGATCTGGGACATCTGCTACCTACAATTCCCTGCCCCGTTTTTTTTTGTACCCCCCAATATTAAATCAATCCAAGAAACCCTGGTTTATTTCTTTTTTTTGAAAATATAACATAATATTTAGGCAATTTTTTTTTTTGCAAATTGGAAATAATCAAGGGGGATTTATATGGGTGAACATGTGGGGTATTATATGGGTTTATTTATTTATTATTATGATGCTTATTTTTGTCATATTATTAGTATTGTGAGTTTAAGTGCAAGTGCACCTTATCCAATGCAAAAATGTATTTCCAAAATTATAATAAAAATGTGTATTTTTTTTTTTGCAAATTGGAAATAATCAAGTGGGATTTATATAGGTGAACATGTGGGGTATTATATGGGTTTATTTATTTATTTTTATGATGCTTATTTTTGTCATATTATTAGTATTGTGAGTTTAAGTGCAAGTGCACCTTATCCAATGCAAAAATTATACTGTGCAAGAGTTAATTGAACAATATGTTTATTGTGGTTTGCAGTGGTGTAATACTGCAATAATTTCATCATAATTATAACTTCCTGTGTGGAGAAAAAAATGCCACAATAATACATATTGTCAAATTAGTAGCTCTTTTGCAGTGTCAATGTAAACTTTAGGAGTTATCTTTGCATAAGTGCATATTTCTATTAGAATTATTAAATTGTGCTACTTGCACATGAAGAAAAATATTTCCTTATATTATTTCCTTGAGGCTTCAATTTGAACTATACAATTGGGGGGTGTGTATTTTATTTTTTTATTTTTTTCAATTTCCCCTCCCTGTAGTCTCTGAGGCTATTTGGGACGTGTGCCCAGTTCATCTATAATTCATTAGCAGCCTGAATAGGAGTATCGCTGGCTGCACATTGGTGGCCTTAAGGTGAAATTAGCGATTTGCTTAAGTAGTTAAGCTTTTTTCTTGCCCGAGAGCTGCAGGATGCATGCTTGGAGAGAAGAAGAAGAAGAAGAAGAAGAAAAAAAAAGAAGCCAGCAATCAATGTGTGTTTGCGTGCACAAGGCAAAGAAAGCATGGAGGAAGCCCATGAATCATACTTTATGAATTCAATTTGGGCCCATATAGCCGCAGAAATTTTCAATTTGAACGCCGGGATCATTATGGGGGAAGAGTGTAAATTGTTTTTGCTCTATTATGCATCCGGACGCCGTCATTTTTCTCTCTAATTACGGGAGGTGTCAGGTCGGCCTGTCATGCAGACGCTGATTTTCAATTTAACTGATCATGGTTGCATTCATTCATTCATTCTTTCACACATACATATACACCCCGGCACGTTTGATAAATCTGCTATGACTCCAAGCAAGCCTGGAATGCTAAAAGAGAGAAGGAAGGTGGTTGTGGTGGTGGGGGGGCACAGATTGGCAAAGTAATATGAAGGAAGGAAGGGAGGGGAGAGGGGTGCATGCAGCAATAAGTGCAGATCAGGCAGCTAATTTAGCACCTCCTGGTATTTTCCATTTCCATTTCTCATTTCCAAGTCTCCAGAGGAGGAGGAAAAGGAGGAGGAGAGGCAGCCCAGAGGCAGGAAGGAAGCTGCATGGCCGTGCACTATCATAAGGAGACAGGGGGTTGAGAGTGTGGTGGTGGTGGTGGGGGGGTTACATATGCAGCAGAAGAACCGGCTTGCCTGCAAGCCCCTCATACACTCCCATGCATTAGAATATCAGGCTTAATTAAGGCTAATAGAGTTTTCTCTCAGTGTGTGTTAGTTTTATTTAATAGGAACAAATTAGCACAATTAATTACGGCCATTAAGACGTGTGGTTTGTCTTGCAGCTGTTTCTGACGTTTCCTTGCACATTTACAATTAAAAAAAATGACACAACTGCACAGGAAAGATCTTTCTAACAATATATTATTATGCAAATTTGTTCAATAAGTGTTTCTAAAAAAAAAAAAAAAAACATCTTCCATAAAATCAAATGGCACTTGACATTTGGCTTCCTTCTGCAGCAATGCCTTATTTTATTTATTATTTTTTTTTAGAGGATTATTTCACTCCTCATTCTCATTAATGCACCAGTGGATTTAATCAGTCTTATCTTTGACTCACATACCTGGGATAAGCCTCAAATTAACCATCTGCAATGATGACTTTTTTAATTATATAAGAGAATTTTAGACCCTCTAATAAAAGAGTGTAGAATTAGACAAATTGATCGTTATGTTATTTCTGAAATTTGCAATTAAAAAAAAAAGAAAGTGTTGTCTTATTGATGATAATACATATTTTTAGTTTGCATTGTAAGGCCAAAGCAGAATATTTATTTGATTTGATGAAAATATGTAAAAAAATAAGTTTCCTATATTACCTTTTAGTTTTTCAGGGAAGAAAAAAAAAGTCATCTTATAAAATGAGTGCTGAAGTGCATGCATAACCTCACACAGGGATGAAATATATTTCACAAATGCTGACATAAGAGAAATATTTGTCCTGAATAACATTTGGAGAGCTGGCACCCAAGTAATACCCATGCAAATTATCCATACTGATTGAAAGTAAATACAGTAGCTTTACATATAAATTGCATTTTTTTTTGTTTAACATGCAGCAGCTGTTCTTAAATAGCTCATAATAATGATTTGTGGTGGTGGTGGTGGGGGGGGGCATGTAACACTGAAATATATACAGTATCCATACAATATAAGGCTTGAAGTAAATAATTAAATGTGATAGTGTGGTGTCAAAAGTGTGGCCCAGAGACCATTTGTGGCCCGCGGCACATTTTAATAATACAACAAAAAAAAAATATATATATATATATAATATGTAATATATGTATAATATAATGCATTAGGAACACTTTTGGATGTACTTAAGTGTATGTTGCATTGGGAAGACGTGAGGCCGCGGGTTAGCTAGCATGGCTATGAATGAGCCAAGTAAAGACGACAAGTCGTTGCCATGCATGTGTGGAAAAAGTGGCTTTAAGAGTTGACATTTTTTTTTTTTTGCACATGAAATGGTGAGTTATACTCTTGTTGCGATTGTGATGCGTGTTATCCCTCCTCACACACACACACACACACTCAAACACACACTCGTCTTCCAGCTGGCGGCTTGACAGAGCTTGACAAACAAACAAAAGTAGAATACACTCGTCTTTGCATGGCAGATCAGAGCACGACGACGGGCTGTTTGTGTAAACATAATACATACTTTGTTGCAAATATGGCACAACATCCATGAAGATTTTCATCTTTTTAAAAAAAATATACATCTGGCGCATTTGCAATGGTGGGACAATCCAAGAAAACGTGGAAAAGTTCTGCACTGGCAGGTTATTGAAAGAACTGTTTGAGCAGGACCAATAAGGAACTGTGCAACCGGGGGGGTCATGTCATCCATTACTTGTTCTGATCCCAGAAGAAGATGGGAAAGAAACATTGGAGAGATGTCCACACAACGCAGATGTTCCGAAAAGACAGGACATTTAACGTATAGTCTTTGGCAAAATTGGGTTCTGGATTTTAGGGGTTCACCTGCAGTCTACAGATGAAGTTTTGATTCTTCACAACATAAAATTGACTTTTTAAAGATGTTATAAAGATACGTACGGCTTGTTTGAGTACAAAATGTGGCAAAAATCCATTATCTGCCTCACTTGTTTGATTCAGCTTCAAATCAAAAATCAAATCAGGCTATCCATCAGTCAGCTACATTATGGGAGTTTGATCAACGATGCAAATGTTGCTAACGTTTGTGTCCTCCTGTCCCACTCCCCCCCATGTTACGTAGTCGGAGTTATATAGTTATCTATTACATGGGACAAGTTCAGAGTTAAAATATGTACAAAGTATTTTGGAGAAAGGCACAGAAAAACACAGCTCATTAGCATTTAAAGCTGCACACACACACTAAACGCTGTGTTTCCAGGACTTTGATCTAATGGTCTAAATTCGAGAAACCAGGCTAGATTTAGGACGACACACTTCCAATACACAATTCTTGGAGCTCTGACACTGATTTAAAATTGGTAAAAATCACAATTAAAATGTGAAAAATAGATGAACCATATTCCCTATGTTGTCTGCAAAGAATGGATAAAGCACAAAATATAAAACAATACCCCCTTTGGACAAATTAGTGTAACTATAGTCTCCGAGTAGGTCCCAGTATGCCCTCCCTATTGATGATACAAGACAAATCATTCCTTTTTGTTGGATCAATGTGAACCACCATTTCGGCTGGTGTCGCAGAAGAACAACAGCAACCCTGGAGAACATCAGGAGCTGCAGTGTGAAAGCTTTTGTAAGAATCAAACTATTATTTGGTCAATAGCCAAAGGGCTGGAAGAGAACAAAAAGTAAAGGCAAGACAAGGCAGCCAAGCACGGTTGTCTCAAATATCAATAAGGCATTATAGTGTTGTCAGGGGGTTTGCATTGGTAAACTAAAAAAAATAAAATAAAGTCCCTGCAAGAAGAACAATGCAAGTGTGGAAGTTTATACTGAAAACATGGAGGCAACCTAACAACAGCAGTGCCTGAAAATGTCACACTAAACGACTAATACAAAATGTCTCTAAGTTTAAATTCCGAGAGCTTCTAATCTAAAATACATTCAAAAATATTAGTGGAAACTGAAGCAGCTAAGGAAAAATATGCTGCTAGCATAATACTTCATAATTTGTACTAATAACTAATTCCCAAAATATACAAGAAGAGCACAAGAAGATGAATACAGGATTTTAAGTGGAAACAGTGACTTAAACATTGCATGTACAGCTAATAAAGGAAGCAGTTTAACCCTGTTACAGATTATTTATGTAGCCATTATTTTTAAATGTTTTGAAAACTGAACAAATTGGAAGTCGTCCAGTGTGAAAATGTATTAGTTTAAATTAAGAGAGCCTCTAATCTAAAATACATACAAAAATATTGTGGAAACTGAAGCAGCTCTTGAAAAATATGATGCTAGCATAGCATAATTTGTACTAATAACGTATTCCCCAAATATAAGAAGAACACAAGAGGATTTATATATAGGACTTTAAGCCGAAAAAGTGACTTAAACATTTCATGTACCGCTAATAAAGGAGGCAGTTTAACCCTGTTACAGATTATTTATGCAGCCATTATTTTAAAATGTTTTGAAAACTGAAGAAATTGGAAGTCGTCCAGTGTGACAATTTCTCTTAGTTTAAATTACAAGAGCCTGTAATCTAAAATACATAACAAAAATATTTGTGGAAACTGAAGCAGCTAGGGAAAAATATGCTGTTAGCATCACATAATACTTCATAATTTGTACTAATAACCTGTTCCCAAAATATACAAGAAGAACACAAGAGGATGAATATACGACTTTAAGTGGAAAAAGTGACTTAAACATTGCATGTACAGCTAATAAAGGAGGCAGTTTAACCCTGTTACAGATTATTTATGTAGCCATTATTTAAAAATGTTTTAAAACTGAACAAATTGGAAGTCGTCCAGTGTGAAAATGTATTAGTTTAAATTAAGAGAGCCTCTAATCTAAAATACATACAAAAATATTGAGGAAACTGAAGCAGCGAGGGAAAAATATGATGCTAGCATAGCATAATTTGTACGAATAACTTATTCCCCAAATATAAGAAGAACACAAGAGGATTTATATATAGGACTTTAAGTCGAAAAAGTGACTTAAACATTTCACGTACCGCTAATAAAGGAGGCAGTTTAACCCTGTTACAGATTATTTATGCAGCCATTATTTAAAAATGTTTTAAAAACTGAACAAATTGGAAGTCGTCCAGTGTGAAAATATCTCTTATGCTAGCATCGCATAATACTTCATAATTTGTACTAATAACTTATTCCCAAAATATACAAGAAGAACACAAGAGGATGAATATACGACTTTAAGTGGAAAAAGTGACTTAAACATTTCACGTACCGCTAATAAAGGAGGCAGTTTAACCCTGTTACAGATTATTTATGTAGCCATTATTTAAAAATGTTTTAAAAACTGAACAAATTGGAAGTCGTCCAGTGTGAAATGTGACGGAATCTAGCCGTTTCATCCCAAATAGTCAGAAAAGTCAACTCACAGTATTGTAATTTGGCATATTTTCCTTGACGTGTTTGTAAGTAGCGTTTGCGACTATAAGCCATTTACCAAAACACACCTCGACTTGAACCTCCGCCATTATGCGGGATCCTGGCAGCGTGTAAATGTTGTCATCAGGGGGGCTTAGCGCTTGCTGGTGATTTGTATGAAAGAGACGAGTATTTTCCTCTGTCGACTTGCCGGGGAAATCTTTGCCCCGGAGGTTAATGAAGTGTGAAGTGTGAAAACTTCCTGAGATGGGATGAGTTAAACAGTGTCCTCAGACGTTAGCGGCGCCACTGTCTACATGTATTTGTGGGTGTCGGTGCTTTATAAGACTTAAATCTGGGGAACAAGACCCCCGCGGGCCATCTGCTGCCACCGCTGGGGCACGACGCCATCTCCTGTGTTCCGGTCGGCCCACGTTAATGGAAAGTGTAATAACAGCTTAGCAACAATTCGGATTGAATTCATGGAATTTACTCACACTTGTTTGCCTGTTCAGTGTTTACCACAACAAAAAGTACTGACAAATTGGCGGTAGATAAACTAAAAGTGTATTTGCTTAAGTTGTTTCTTGAAGAATGAGATAAAGCATTTAATTTAAGACTAAATTAGTCCTAGTTTGGTTAGTTTTGACAGTCAAGTTCACTTCAGATCTCCACAAAGGTGAAGTATTGAGTATCCACCTCTGCACTGCAGTGCAATGCAGGTCTGAAAGCTGTAAAAAAACCCCTCCACAATGCAACCCAATCCCCGACCAGAGACAAAGTATAATTATTTGATTCATGTGAAACCATTTTAAAGCTATAAAATGTGTTACCATTTTTTAGACTTGTGGAGTAACTTTGTCGGTTAGCAACTGCTGTTGTGTCATCTGCTGATGACATCATAAACCGGCGACAAAGCCGATTTCCGGTTCCTATTTTTATATAGTAGCAAGATGCTAATAAGGATGGTTTTTATTAAATTGTATTAATTGAATTTAAAATTAAATTAAAATAAATTAAAATTAAATTTACTAGAATTTTTTTTATTTTAGCTTTGTAACATCACAACTTTATTTCTGTCCAGAATATGGTCGCAAAACATTAACCAATAAAACAATTTTGTCATATAATGTAAGTGTTAATATGTAATATCATGCTTCCTTATAATTTGAAATAAAAGAAAGTGACACTACAGGTTTGGGAATATGATTGTTATCAGTTAAGTCATCGTAATCACTTTAAAAAATGTCCTTTTCTATGACGTTAATTGCTCCGCAGATGAAATTCAACTAGTGATGCGCAAGAAAATTCTTAATAGATTGACAGAAGCTCTCCAGTCAGTCGGTGGCGCTGACACTTTGACCTCCATAATGGTTACAATGCCCGCCTTGGGGAGACTCGACTAATAGACATTTTTGGCTGCAATTAAAAACGGCTCTGACAAGAGCTCCAAGGCGAGCGTGCCCGAGACCCAGCCTTTCACAATTAAAACGCTATTGCAAATGTTCTTAACACATCAAGGCCAAGACCTCACATCTCACCATTACATGCACATTATTTAATCCCCGGGCGCTCTCTGCTAACTACTGACATATACACGTTCTGTCATGGAGCTCAGCGACAGCACCAGAAGCTCCACTCCAGGTCCACTTTTTCATTTAATGGCCCTGGGGGCTGGGGGGCGGGGTGGAAAGAGAAGGTTCAACTGGGCCTGAAATGTTCTAAATAAATAAAAAGCGCTCTGCAGAGGGGCATGTTAGCGGCTGTGGCGCGATCGATCACATTAGAACCGAGGAGGTGGTTGAGATGTGACAGCCCAGAAACATTTCAATAGTGACGCCGCCGCCTTGGCTGAGAGCTTCAGTTAGAAAGTACACAAATAAAGGACACAACACACACACACACATACACACACATGCAAGGCTCGTATCAGTGCTGTAAATAGGTGTGATTAGTCATAAATGAGCTTATTGTGCACAGACTGGAAGCAAATTAGAGGTGATAGCGGGCGACAATCAATGCTGTTTACCTCTCGGAGGTGTGAGCACATCCATCAGTGACAAAGACGACGACCGGGGGAGTCTGACTCCATATCGACGGTCTGAGAAGGACCTGTGGAGGGAATTTTTTTTTAAACACATATAGCATTTATTTATCTGATATTGACCAGGAAGTAAGGCTTTCAAAATAAGTGATTACAAGAAGGGAAAAATAACTACAGCAGCAACTAAAGCAGATATTTAGCTAGTTTAGACACACAAAAAAACGTGCATTCACCTTACCGATGGCGCTGATTTAAGTTCCCGACACAAAAAAAAGCTAACAAGAACATATAATCATAATAATATATACATACAGGAAGTATTTCTTTCTCATGAATCACATAATTAAAACATAAATTAAACTAAATGTCACCAGACTGTATATTGAACTGAACATAAGACTACAGACTGGCTTGGCAACAGGAAGTAGGCTTCTCAAACACCCACTGTTTACACCCATTAAAACACCCATTACTTTAGCCTAGTTAGCATTAGCTAAACTTATGAAAGCAAGTGCTAGCTTCCCATAAGCCCAGCATGCAGTTCACCAGCTTCTCTTTCTCATAAATCAAATAATTAAACATAGATTAAGCAAAATGAACATTGTAGTTTTAGGCCTTGTTCAACTGAACATAAAAGACTACAGACTGGCTTGGTAACAGGAAGTAGGCTTCTCAAACACCCACTGTTAGCCACCCTTTACCTTAGCCTAGTTAGCGTTAGCTAAACTTGTGAAAGGATGTGCTAGCTTCCCATAATCCCAGCATGCCGTTCACCAGCTTCTCTTTGTCATGAATCAAATAATTAAACAATAGATTAAGCAAAATGTCACCAGGCTGAACATTGTAGTTTTAGGCCTTGTTCAACTGAACATAAAAGACTACAGAATGGCTTGGCAACGGGAAGCAGGCTTCTCAAACACCCACTGTTAGCCACCCATTACCTTAGCCTAGTTAGCATTAGCTAAACTTGTGAAAGGAAGTGCTAGCTTCTCTTTCTCATAAATCAAATAATTAAACATAGATTAAGCAAAATGTCACCAGGCTGAACATTGTAGTTTTGGGCCTTGTTCAACTGAACATAAAAGACTACAGACTGGCTTGGCAACAGGAAGTAGGCTTCTTAAACACCCATTACCTTAGCCTAGTTAACATTAGCTAAACTTGTGAAAGGAAGAGCTAGCTTCTCTTTCTCATAAATCACATAATTAAAACACGAATGAAGAAAAATGTCACCAGGCTGAGCATTGTAGTTTTAGGCATAACATAACTGAACATAAGAAGAACTACAGACTGGCTTGGTAACAGGAAGTAGGCCTCTATTAGCCACCCATTAGCTTAGCCTAGTTAGTATTAGCTTAACTTGTGAAAGGTTCCTTAGAATAGTTCTTGAATAGAAAATAACCTCACTTTGAGATATTCAAGAAGCGTAAATGGGCTTTATTAGCAACAACATGCACTTGTAAAATGCTTTTTAATTGACTCAACTCACTTTTTGTGCCAAAATGTTGGGCTCCATGGATCTTCATGTTGACATACTGCCAAACAGGAAGTGAAGGCATCCATTGCATTTTATAGCAGGGGGGAGTTTGGACTGTACCATGTATAACCACACCTTGAATTTAATACAATATCACAACAATACATAAATAGCAATACTATTAGCATGCTATAAGGCTGAGGAAGTCATGTTATCTGTCTTTTTAATGAGAGAAGAGGGAAGTGAATTAAAAAAACACTTGGTTTGTTCCATCAATTTAGTCACTAGGAATTGTTGGTCGGGCCTTACCTAAACAAGGAAGGGAGGACTGGTCAATTCCCTCACATACAACAAATGTAGCTAGCATTAGGCTAGCGATTATGCTAGGATTAAAAGTATCTAACCATGTGTCAGGTGCATGTTAAATGCAAAAAGCAGTTAGCTTCCCATTAGCCTAGCATAGCCTTGCCCTTTGTGTTAAGCTCCATTTGCTAGTGCTGTTACAAATATGTGCCATTTTTATTAGGTAGTTATTTATTTTATTATTATTGTTTGTTTGTTTTTTACATATTTTGAGGAAAGGCAATATTTACCAGGAATTCTGGTAATGTATAGAATTAAAATCATCCTCATAAATTATTTTTAAAATTAATTAATACATTGTAAAAACTAAATCCCTTTTAAGCAAACCAATGTATGAATCATTTTGGCTTTAGCTACTGTATGTCAGTATATTGGAACAAATTTATTAGATTTATTTTAACTTGGACATAGATCAAACACTACTAAGCATCCATTCAAATTTATCTGCATTATTCCAATATTGCAAATTTTTCTGGGAATTTCCACTCTTTGGTACGGGGGAAAAAAAAGGAATCATTTCCTTCAGATAAACAGACAAGAATGTCTTAATTGACTTGTTTTTAAATGACGTTATTCTGGAAACTCTCCCAATTAACATGTTAATTAACATAGCCGCCACCAATTAAGGGTTAAGGCTTTATTATGAATTAGCATAAATTAGCTTGCCGTCTTTGGAGTCTTGTGTGTATCAGTTGATCAATCCATATTGTCCCACTTGAGAGAACTATCCCAGATGAATAAAAGTGTAATTTCCAATTAGGGAGTTTTCAATAAAGTGACCACACTCAGCGTCGTTTCTGACTTTTAAAGCCTCGCTCACACATCTTAAAGCGCAAATTAATGAACGGAACACGAGAAGGAGGAAATGATTCCTCTTGAGTTCTCTTGGGCAGATAATGATTCTCATCTTTATCAGCGGTTCATCTTCTAAGGTCAAGTGAAAGTGAAAGGGATGCAAACCCCCAGTGTTTCCAATTAAGATGAGAGGGAGAGAGAGAGAGAGAGAGAGAAAGCAAAGCGAGCCGCGTTTAACACAGCTGCTTTCTGGCCCCTGAAGTATCCGCGGGCGATAGAAAACAAGGCGATTAAATTATGACACCTCGGAATCATAATGGACTAACCACTGAAAGTGAGATTCTGCAAGAGGATTACCGCCAGTGTGCACATTAGCACCTTTGCAACTGAACAATTGTGCTTTTTTTTTTCCTACCGTACACAAACTACTTTAATAAAACACAAATTAACAATGGGAGCTTGTAAGCAGCAATTAATTAGTAACGCATATACTTTTTAGCATTGAAAATAGCTATCAGTTAGGCAACATTGTTGACTTACTTACATCAATTTTCGCCATCTTCTTAAAGCCGGGGTACTTTTCCAGGGGTCCTTGAATGTGGCAATAGTCCTGACCAGTCCATACACAATAACACAATAGTCCATGTGTGTGTGTGTGTGTACAGACAAGACAGTTGCGTTTGCTGATGTTGTTTTGGCACGGTTCAGCTGACAGTAGCCTGGTTTGTTGTTGCAATAAAGAGATTTCTTATCGTCAAACTTATTTTTGAGTTAAAAAAAAATAGAGTTGCTAAATGATTAAAAATTTTAGTCAAATTAATCAATTAATTGTGATTATTCAACCAATTAGCAATCACCGATTATTTTCCAAGCAAACTTTAATGCATCAAATTGCATTACCACAGTAATAGTCATGTTAGTGAGTTCGAAGAATATTCACTTCCTGTTTTTATTTGTCTTTCGGTTTATTTAGACCACACATACACACATAGTTATGACATTATTATGATTTTCAGAGTGTCCCTGAATGCATCTTGTGACATAAGGAGGCCTATAGACGAGTTTTGCGAGTTGTAGATCCATATATGGTGTGGAACTGTTGTAGTAAAGTTGTACAAGACTGTGTTATGATGTTGTGATGTGTTAATTACGCTAAACATTTTAACATAATTGATTAAATAAATAAGTTACCGCGATTAACGCAATATTTTTGACCTAAATAAATATTAATTAATAAATCGTGCTGCTGTTTCATGGTTGATTATGCTGTATTATTAGTCAATTGTTGACACTTTTCTGAACCCTGTCCTGAATCCCAGAGGAACTAGCACGTAGCGGTTGTTAAAACTTTGGTACAGCTAAGCTCAGAAGAAACTAGTTATAGCACACACGTTTCATTTTATTCACTGGCTTAATATGAAATGACTGAGAATATTTACTTATAATTTCTTACATTTCCTCGTGTACCCCTGCCTGGGTGGGAATCACTGCTCATTTATAGCAACACACAAGCATAAGTCTTATTTATGTAGGAAATAGCTTATTTACTGTTATGTCTACTACTCTATATTAAGTAATACAAGTGCAAAAGTGACTATAGGGGTGTTATTTAATCTCTAGAGGGCTCGAATAATGTAAAAAAATGTATTTAGAAGATCATAAACAGGTTTTATATGCCTTGACTAGGAAAATATTCTATTTATAAATAACAAATCCGACTTAGCGGGAATTCAGTTATCACTGCAATCTGCAATCAATTAACTGCGATAAAGGAGGGATTGAAAACTATTTAAAAAAATTCCAATACGCCACTTCCCCATGCCGCACTTTGAACATTCCTATCCGTTCAGTGACAATTCCAACTTTTTTCCCCCACTGCAAAAACTTCCCACTAGTGGCAATAACAAAGCACATTATGTCTATTTCACTGACAGAATCCATTCATCTCTAATTGGTTTAGTGCTCTAAAGAGTCAGTTTTGCTCCAAACAAACAATATGGCAGACAAGGCCGTGCACAAAAAAGCAATCCCTTTGCTGCGGCGGTCCAACAGATGGATGATTTCTCCCGAGTGGAGCTGAGCCGCATTGATTCGGCGACACCGGGTAGATGTCACACGCGCACTCAACACCGCTCAATGACTTTGCCATCCCATTCCCATTTAAATTGCCTCTATGCTTCCTGCGCTGACACCTGTTTAAATCAATGCCTTCCTCGGCGGGTCATGGGTGGAATGCGGTGGAGGCGCGCGGCCGACGCTTCCTCAAATCCACTAAAATCAACACAATAATTGAAATATTTTCAAGCTGATTACGCCAAAGCCCCGGGACCGGTCTGCTTGATAGAAGTACGCTCCCTAGTTGCCAGGGGGAGTAAATCATCTTGCATTATTTGATTTCGCTTACTGATATGAAACCGCTAGTCCCTCCATTAAATGTCTGGCAGTGCAACACCTTGGGGAGGCACGAACGAGGGAGAGAGTGCCGACATAAAATAGTCGGTGGCAACCTTTAAAATAGCATCCCTAACTTCCCCTCTCGGCGGGGCCTCGGCACAAATCTATCTGTTTGTTCCTGAGCAAATAAACAAAGCTCAGCCTCTGCTCTCATTGAAGGAAAACAGAAAAGACAGCAGAATATACGGCACGCCTCGCCTTTCTCAGCTCTATTTGGCCGGCCCGACGGCCCCAGAGATAATAGTCAGTCAAATACAATAGCTATGACTGAATAACACACTGTCACAGGAGGTGCATTGACTTGACTTCCGTTGAAGCGCCGCAATTTACCCAATGTCTTTGGAGCGGCCATGAGGAAAAAAAAAAAAAGACTTCACTATAACAACACAATCATCTTCCCTTTGGTGTTGAAATGAGTGCAACACTACAAACGGGGGTGGGCGGCCTATGTTTATTTACACAAATATATGTGTCTGTTTATGACTCACAGCCCCCCCCCCCCAAAAAAAACAGATATGGGGGATCAGATTTCGCATCAACATTTGCAATAAAAGTGGCCAGATTCAGAGACAGAACGCTTAAACTGCAATTGTTAACTTGCAACAAAGGAAGCTAACAAGCTAACAGACAAGGGGTGGACGGCCTATGTTTATTTACACAAATATCTGTGTCTGTTTATGATTTGGGGGATTAGATTTCAGATCAACATTTGTAATAAAAGTGGCCAGATTCAGCTACAGAACACTTAGACTGCAATTGTTAACTCGCGACAAAGGAAGCTAACAAGCTAACGGACAAAGGGTGGACGGCCTATGTTTATTTACACAAATATCTGTGTCTGTTCATGACTCACAGCCCCCCCCCCCCAAAAAAAATAGATTTGGGGGATCAGATTTCGTATCAACATTTGCAATAAAAGTGGCAAGATTCAGCTACAGAACACTTAAACTGCAATTGTTAACTCGCGACAAAGGAAGCTAACAAGCTAACAGACAAGGGGTGGACGGCCTATGTTTATTTACAAAAATATTTGTGTCTGTTCATGACTCACAGCCCCCCCCCCCAAAATAGATTTGGGGGATCAGATTTCGTATCAACATTTGCAATAAAAGTGGCAACATTCAGCTACAGAACACTTAAACTGTAATTGTTAACTCGCAACAAACGAAGCTAACAAGCTAACGGACAAAGGGTGGATGGCCTATGTTTATTTACACAAATATCTGTGTCTGTTTATGATTCACAGCCCCCCCCCAAAAAAAAAACTAGATTTGGGGGATCAGATTTTGGATCAACATTTGCAATAAAAGTGGCCAGATTCAGCTACAGAACAAATAGACTGCAATTCTTAACTCGTGACAAAGGAAGCTAACAAGCTAACGGACAAGGGGTGGACGGCCTATGTTTATTTACATAAATATCTGTGTCTGTTTATGACTCACAGCCCCCCGCGCCCCCCCCCCCCCAAAAGATTTGGGGGATCAGATTTCGAAGCATATTTTCTTAATTATTATACATGACATAGTTTACATATAAGGAAATCTGCCCTCTGTGATGTCACAAAGGAACAGTTTTACCACGCCTTTTCAAACCCAACATTTTGAGCTATCACAACTTCTTTCGGGGTTCACTTCTAAATGCGCAAACCTCATTAGCTGAAACTTTGGCATTGTTTAACATGAGAATACAACTATCTATCTATATTTATCGGTCCGGAAAGCATAAAAAAGCATAATAGGCGCTTGACACCCTGGTCAAGGATAAAAAGCCAAAGAAAAAGCAAACTGTTAGCACTTGTGCTTTGATGTTAGAGCGTTTAGTATAAAAATCCATCAGGATAGATACATCATCAACTGGAGTTCCACGGTAGCGCTGCAATTTACAGAGTGTCTTTGAAGTGACAATAAAACCATCACCCTCTCTCCTGCGTTTTCTCTCTTAGCAGGCTGATTACAACCGGACCCGGTCTACTCCTCCCATTTAATATTAATACTGCATTGAGGAGGATTTTCTCCAAAGACTTGTCAGACATTGAAGGGGCCGCTCCAGCCGGCCTTGTCAAATGAGATCAGCGCTCGCCATAATGGTGAGGTCAAGTGGAGGGGGCAGCCTCTCTACTCCATAACACTGCAGACAAGCGTGGGGGCTGTATTATTATGTCTCGTGTATAAAAGTATGTAGCCATGCAAGTTCAAACTCAACTGCATTCAACGCTTCAGTCCAAGGTGTGTGTTAAAATCATTCTAAAAAAAAAAAGGTTGGTGGTAATCCTCCAAATGGGCTGCCAGTTAAAATAATCTACTTATGCAACATTAGATTCAATCTTTTCTCATGCAGAAGCCATTGAACAAACTGCTTTGACCTCAGTTATGAGATGATTCCGTCACCGGGAACAAGCTGGATAATGGAAGAGCCAGGGATGCTAAATAAAGCAAACTAGTGCAGAACTTGTTGGGGGGAGGGGGGTGGGGGGCATAAATCCATGTGCAATCTGTGTTTTAGGTCAGTGAAAGTTGATTTGTAGGAAAAGTCCAGTATTTTTCCTTATGGAGGCCATGTTGGAACTGTTATGCTTATTATTAGCATAAACATGAATGAAAACAAAAAAGTCAGGCCAAGTAAAAAAAGGGGGGGGGGGGTCCTAAAGACAAAACCCCCAAATTACAAATTACTCATTCACATATCACCATCTATCATGACAGAATATACAAAGTACTCATGATGGCATAAAAACAAAACATCTGCCATTTTGGTTTGAACCAAATATTTGGGCCAAAACCTGGGTTAAAAAAAAGGGATCTCAAAGACAACCCCCCCCCCCCCATTTAAAAAAAAGCCCCTGCCACTTGTTTCACATATCACCATCTATCATGACAGTATATACAAAGTACTCATGATGGCATAAAAACAAGACATCGGCCATTTTGGTTTGAACCAGATATTTGGGCCAAAACCAGGGTTAAAAAAGGGGGGGGGGGTCTCAAAGACAAAACCCCCCAAACTCACACTAGGTTCACATATCACCATCTATCATGACAGGATATACAAAGTACTCATGATGGCATAAAAACAAGACATCGGCCATTTTGGTTTGAACCAGATATTTGGGCCAAAACCAGGGTTAAAAAAAGGGGGGGTCTCAAAGACAACCCCCCCCCCCCCAAACTCACACTAGGTTCACATATCACCATCTATCATGACAGGATATACAAAGTACTCACAATGGCATAAAAGCAAGACATCGGCCATTTTGGTTTGAACCAGATATTTGGGCCAAAACCAGGGTTAAAAAAGGGGGGGGTCTCAAAGACCCCCCCCAAAGACACCCCCCCCCAACATTTAAAAAAATAGAAGAGCCCCTGCCACTAGGTTCACATATCACCATCTATCATGACAGCATATACAAAGTACTCATGATGGCATAAAAACAAGACATCGGCCATTTTGGTTTGAACCAAACATTTGTGCCAAAATCAGAGTTTGTATTTTGACCCCCCGTCCTTGCGATTTGGACCAAATGAGCCCAAATAAAAAAATCATCGATACTATAAAATTAGACAATGACAGCTTGTGAAGTATTTCAGCTTACCTCATAGAATGTGGGCGGGGCAGCGTCACAATCAGCTTGATGTTTCGCCACAAACTTGAATGAGTCGACTCCACCAAGTCAGATCTTGATTATACTTGGTGTGTATGATGAAGATGGCACCTTGTGGCTACGCATCGGTCACTTCTTGATTTAGTTAGAGCGCCACCGACTGGCAACCTGAAATGACAAAAAAAATGACTTTAATGAGTGAACCTCGAACCCCTTTCTTTAGTGTTTTTGTTGAGTATTTTAGGCTGCACGATGGTGGCCTTACAGCTAGGAAACCCGAGTTCAATTCCATCTCTGTGTGGAGTTTGCATGTTCTCCGGGATCTCCGGTCTCCAAAAACATGCTAGGTTAATTAGCGACTCCAAATTGTCCATAGGTATGAATGTGAGTGTGAATGGTTGTTTGTCTATATGTGCCCTGTGATTGGCTGGCCACCAGTCCAGGGTGTACAGCTGGGAAAGAAAGAAAGGGGTTCAACGTTCACTCATTAAAGTCCATTTTTTTTGTCATTTCAGGTTGCCAGTGGGTGGCACACTGGGGCGCAGGGGGAAAGAGCGCCACCCACTGGCAACCTGAAATGACAAAAAAAATGGACTTTAATGAGTGAACGTTGAACCCCTTTCTTTAGTGTTTTTGTTGTGTATTTTAGGCTGCATGATGCACAAGTGGTTAGTGCTGTGGCCTCACAGCTATGAAACCCGAGTTCAATTCCATCTCTGTGTGGAGTTTGCATGTTCTCCGGGATCTCCAGTCTCCAAAAACATGCTAGGTTAATTAGCGACTCCAAATTGTCCATAGGTATGAATGTGAGTGTGAATGGTTGTTTGTCTATATGTGCTCTGTGATTGGCTGGTCACCAGTCCAGGGTGTACAGCTGGGATAGGATCCAGCACCCTCGTGACCCTTGTGAGGATAAGCGGTATAAAATGAATAAAGGTGTATTTTTAAGCATTTATGGCATACTGTAGAAAAACTAATTCTGTTGCACCATTGACTATTAATCCAGTTTGGTGCTATAGCGCCACCTGTAGCTTTGCTATGCATGTGACGGCCTGTTAATAGCTTTGCATGGAGAGTTTTGTTTTCTTTTTAAAAGTACCCATGTACACATGGTCCTAAGTGGCCTAAGTACAGTGTAAAGTCGCCTCATTAGCGGTCCGTCAGGCACCGCCTGGGTCGATGGAGCGGGGGCCCCCGCTCGTGTTTAATTACCGAGCGGCACGTTTTCTCCGAGTCCGAGTTGTCTTCAAACTGTTTAACTGCTTTATTCAGCTGTGCGGGGGCCATCTGGTCCTGTTAAGTCTCCTCTAAAAGCCGCGGCCTGACAAGCAAGAGATATGTCAATTCAGTCGTCAACACAAAGCAACATCTGCCATGCCCGGAGCCCACCATTGTGTGGCCATTTAATCTGCCCCCACTGCACCCCGTCCACCCCACACAACAGCTCCCCGGTATTATGTTTTGCTACTCAATTAGCATTATCATCCCGCTGAAATCGAAGCCAATTTACCTTTAATGACACGATTGTTAGATGAGTGACAGCAGCCGTCACCGCGGCTATTCCGCTAGACAAACGCCGACGCCGCCCTTGCCCCCACACACCCCGACTTCACCCCTTCGTCGCCGACATTGTTTCCTCTGCTTTGCCAGAGTCAGTGTGCTGGAAAATTGAGTCCAGATTCATTAGGTTTCCAGTGTGGCGCTGGAGTCGGTTAAATTGATACATTTCCTAACAAAATTGAAGTGCTTTTGTGGCGCCCGCGGATGGCTGGTGACCCCGCTCGGCCCGGCGAGCCGCCCGAGCGCGCTGATGGATCCATTAGACCGCTTAGACTGCTTATTCCTCCCTCTCCATCTCTGACTGACACTGTAAATCTGAACCAATTTCAGACTCTAATCACCATTACAAACCGCTTCCACTGTCCATTTGTTACTCCACTATTCCAATGCGCCACCTAGATGGGTTTGGGAGGACCTGTTTAGAGGGGGCCCCTCTGCTTTCCCCCCCGTGGTTAAATGGCTCATGACTGGACCCGTTTCTAGTTGTGAAGTGTGTGTATGTGTGTGTTGGGTGGGTGGGTGTGTGTGACAGTGAAAACAAAAGGGGGGGCTTGAATAATTTGCAAAAGATAGAGCCGAATTGGGGAAAAAGTGGTAGATAAATGAATAAATAGCAAGAAAGTGTGACATTCTCGGAGATGACAGCCGGCTGAGGTTCGAGGGGCGTCCCTTTTGAATAACAATCACCGTTACCCCCTCTGAAAAACATTTCCTCATCCACTTTTTTTTTTTTTTGTGTGTGTGCCCGGCTTTTATCTGCCTAGTCAACCGTGTGGCACGAATGAGGCGGCTGGAGGATATTATTTCCCCGTTGGCCTCCGTCATATAACTGCTTAATATGCACTCTTATAATTTAAGAAAAACTTGAATTAGGACCCGAATATACTTTGTATTATCTGTCTAACCTTCAACTTTGCTCATTCGACTTTGGTGACACATATAACAGGTGAAAATACCCCCCCCCCCCAAAAAAAAAAGTGTTAAGAGTAAAAGTAAAGCCGGGCATGTATTATTCATTACCTTTAAATCATAGCCGTTCAATTGAGGGGGCTTTACGTGGAGTTCAGCCGTCAGTCGCTACATCTAATTAACTACTGCACCTCATATCCTCAGAGTGCACCGCAAACTCATTTTAATTGATATTGAGATGTTTATGCCCTCGGAAAGTAATTAAGATTTTCAATTAATCCCGTCTTATTTCTGGACATCTTGCTTGGCTCTGTCCTTGAGCGTCCAGCGATGTATTCCCCGAACCGTTTTTTTTTTTCCGAACGCAATTAGTCGGCGGGCCGATCGCAGCCCCGCCGTTGACCCCCCTCAGCCGAGGTGGTGTCATATGTTGAAATGAAGGGCAATAAAATCCCAATTAAGTCACACTTGAAAAAAAAAACATGAAAATAAACTGCTTTTAACTTATCAATACTTATTGCAATCAATTAAAAGAGGCTTTTCCCAGAAAGTTATTCCCCCTTTGGGATCGGGGGCGCAATTATTGCCCTTATATATTAGCCATTAACAATGACCCTTCACCTCCCCCAATGACCCTCTTTGAATCCATTTGCTTGCTTCAGTTGTAAACCAGTGGTACAATATGCTAGATTTAGAAGATATGATGCCAATTATAATATGATAGTGTTAATATCCTGATCAAAATTGGCAGAACAGTTGAACAATGGGAAGAATTGACATTCTATATCTTAAGGAAGTTCTACGTGGATCTTTAAAATGCAAAAAGGAGAAATGGGAGTCAGCGATTAACGTAAAACAGGCTGTCAAACGTTTAAGATCACATCCTTTAGAAGCTAAAATCTTGTCAAAAATGTGGATTCAATGTTCTGTCAGGTATTCACATTAGCCACGTTTACATGGACCCAAATTTTCCAATTGCATTTGGTTTATTTGCTCAAACGGGAAGAATCTAAACTTTGTATACACCTCATTCCAAAAGAAAAGTGCCAATCCGAATGAATTTTTAATCGTATTCCCAGGGGTGGAATATTCCTTTCCCCAATCCGATTAAGGTATCTTGTACCTGCTCAAACTTCTTTGTTGTGTTTTTCTTCTTCTGTTGTTTATTGACGGTTGGCAAGCAGCTTTTGTGTGCATTAGCGCCATCTGTGGAACAGAATCTAAACACTTCTATACTTTATTCAAGTCCAGTTTTATTAAAAAAGAAAATATATATCTGTATAAAACATGTCCGAGTTTAATTATAAAATATTAGCAAGATTGAATTTAATCTTTTGCTGTTTAAATGTATCACGTGTGCATGCTGAGATATGACGTAACACGCAGCTCGAGACGTTCTTCACAAGCGAGCAATCGGCACTGGACTGTTGTGGAATTTTTTTTTTTTGATCCAAACTAAATTATGAGACTGGACGAACGAAAAACTGGCAATACAGAGTTATTCCAACAAAGGAAAGAAAAAAAAAAGGGGGAAGTCGGTATCACGTGATGTTGATGTTTACGTTTTACTGCAAATGCCCCCATTGACTATTCTGTTTGATTATAGTGGCGCATGTAGACAGGAGATGGGAATGTTCCTTTCCATGGATACCATTGTTCTCGGTAAGGTCCTTCGGAAAGATTCCATTCGGAAAGAGAAAAACTCCTCATGTAAACGTGGCTATTGTCATTTGTCATTTGAAACTTCTTCAGAGATCCTGAGGGATTCGGAACAAAAAAGTCAAGTGGCAAAGCCCCCCAAAAAATGTCACCGACCCTGAGAAGCAGAATCCGATTGGCTGTCCGTCAAGACACGGGTCTGTTCTCGACCCAAATGAAGTTTGGTAATGGTTACCGATTGCAGTCCAATAACGAAAATGTAAACTTAACCTTGACGATCCTGATGGCGTTCAACATTACTAACATGACAATAAAGCACAATGGAGAGTGCGACATCGGGATCCTTCAATGGAACAATGGAGTTTCAGGTTGTGCAGGGGCGTCAAACGGCACATGGCTATGGGGAGATTTTTCAGGGGGGTTGGGGGGGGGGCATCCTTCATGACTGAAAGCCCTCGTCTGTGAGGTAAGGACTGGATTTTTAGACAAGGTCGCAGTTCACAATGCCCGCCTGACTAAGAATAACATTAATAACATTGATCTAAACAGGAATAACATTGATCTAAATCCAATTGGAGATGGATGGTTCTCCAGTTTCCCACTGACATTGGAATCAAACTAATTGGGATGCTAGGTTAATTACTGACTCTAAATTGTCCATAGGTATGAATGTGAGTGTGAATGGTTGTTTGTCTATATGTGCCCTGTGATTGGCTGGCCACCAGTCCAGGAGTTTTCGATTAGGAGTGTAGAGACAAAAGAGCTAAAACATCCAACCCGCCATTGTGCCCCCCAAAACTGTATACATCCAATATGACTGTCCAAAGCTCCATTGTCCGTCCCCGGAATAAACCATTTCTTGTTGCTGCCCTTGCAGTGCTCTTTGCTCACACATGCAGTCACCTGCCCATCGAGGCAACAAAAGGCCTGCTTGGGGATTATGGTGACATAATCTTAGCACTGGTCTGTGAGTCAGGGGGGGACTGAATGGGTTTGAACCCGCTATGCCACACGAAGATAACATTTGTCACCGGTGGCCTATTCATAGATTAGTGGACTGTCGCCTTTTTCTCACAATGAGAAATGGCTTGGCACCGCCGCATGTTTATTTCCAAGGATGACGGGGGGAGCATCTTGTTCTTTCCTTGAGAGCGTGTCGCTCGGCCGCCTCTGATGTCGCCAAGTGTGTGACGACTGTCAGCACGGGGGGATTACTGTCGCATCCTGCTGCTGCTTAGTGGGTCTCATACAAGGCGATCCCACGGAAATAAGCACAATGACCACAACAGCACAATGCGGTTAGACCTTGTTTTCTTTGGATCTAGTGACCATTTCTTAGATTTTTCAAACTGGAATTCGAGCTAATGCATCAAAACATTGAACTGGGTTGAAGTGGTTAAGGGTGTGGCCTGTGACCCGAGAGCCCCAACTGGAATAAGGGATACCAGCGCCCTGAACTGTGACTGAAAGACTGCAGATTCCAGTCTATGTAGGTGCCGGAATCACTCCCATGCACTATAACCGAAAGATACTTTGTTTGACAGAAGAACAACAGGTTCGAGTCCTCGAACTGTCATCAGGAAGAAGTAAATGAATGTCAGCAATGGTTTCAGGTACAACTCCTTTCTCAGATCCCATTGGGAATAGTCGTATGGGAAGCCCTGCCCCTGCCTACGTTGTGACTTAAGGATTCTCTCTTTGACTCCCCCATTGGGAATAGTGGTATGATCCAGTTGTATTGCTACCAAAGTCTTCTGAAACCCCCCCTGCCGTCCCCATAAAGCAGGGACCAATAGTTTTGAGCATCCCAAATGGTGACATGGGCAAGGGCAGCCAGACTACCCCAGCAATAGCCCCTTAACCTCGGAATCCCATTGGGAATAACAGTATGGTGCCCTTGTATTGTGGCCGAACGATTGGCTAGTTCAATTGCCCCAAATGTCCCCCAAAATTACCAGTTAGAGTTAGACCCCCCCCCCCAACTGGCATTGAGATACAGGTAAGTGGATTGAGTTAGTAGCACCCACTCACTGAATTATTCCCATATGTTTGAGTTCCTTAGCAAAGGATAGTGATATAGTCTGCCTGTATTGCAAACAAGGAGGTTTGAGTCCCTCAACTGAGCTATGTACCCTAACCTGCCCCCTCCCAATTTCTATTTCAAGCCGCTTCATCAGCATCAGTCCGACTTGACTGAAGTTGACAGCAATGTAGGTTCCATTCTCGACATGATCTGACCCCTCTGCAGTGATTCTGGGACTCTCCGGGGGTTAATCGCCCACCCATACCGTGACATTTCGCCGAAGCTACAAACGTCCGCCACGACAATGGACCCTAATTGACTTTCTATTAGCGCGGCTTCCTTGTTTGACACATGGGAGAATGTGAGTGGACTGCATGTCAGAAAGCGTGTATAGCTGCAGTAAAAAAAAAAGGTTGCGGTCATCTCTAGTGTTCCGCTTGAGGTCGGGGTGAGACGCGTTAATTTTTATTTATTTTCTTTGAAATCTTTGGAATTGGGTTCCAATTTTAGAGCTAATAATTGGAGTATGTTATAAGGCGTAACTTAAAACGTAAATAGTATTGTTGACAATATTGATATAGCAGCAATAACATATTTTTTGTGACTTTTCCAGGGTCAAAAATATGGTTTATTCCATGACAAAAAAAGCACCATAAATACCTCCCGGAAAGTGTCAATCAAAACTTGGTATTATGATTATTTCTGCACATTGAAGCCCCAAAACAAGCCAATAAGTAACTCATTTAAATTTCATTCCGATGAGAAGATTCAAAGATGTTTCACGATTACCTTAAATGTGCATGCTGTATTATTTCAAGCACGCTTCACAGAATCCTTAATCAACCCGAGCGGTCGCCGCATTTAGCATTTATAGAGAATGTTTGCATCTCACGAAAAAAAAAAAAAAAAAAAAAGCTAGGACGTGAAAATGAGATGTGACATTTTTATTTTGTGTGTGGCGACCAAAATAAAGGCGGTGTCTGTCACGCCGTTAAATTGTCTTTCCCTGTTTGACATGTGGCCTCCTGACTGGTTAGCACATGTACGGACCGGAGACGAGTGGCTAAAACACACAGTGTAAATCATATGTGACAGTGACTTCTCGCACTATAATTGATCCACATTAAGGCGACAAGGGCGCGGCCCGCAACTGCGACGAGTGGCGCCCCGCATCATGGAGGCAGCCATGGGACTATTTTCTTGCACTGGGAAGATTACATCTTCAATTTTTACCTGGGGTGTGTAGACCTCAGCGGGCCCGGGCAGATATCGCTCCTATAAGTGGGGGCCTTACTTATTGCTCTTTCAAGTGCTGGATCTATCCGCTCGCTCTAATTAAATTGAGCTTCTTTTTTTTTTTTTAATCTGATTCTTCTAATCCAGAGTGGAGTGTGTTGGGACTTTGGATGATGTGATTTGAAAGGGAATACTCTTGATTCTCTCAAACGGCGTTATCTCCTCTCTACTATTGAAATAAATGTGAAAATGAGGTTTGTGTACTTAAGCACCTTCGCATTCGCTTGACCCGAAGATCTTTGGGCTTCCACAAGAAGATAGAGGAGGTTGTAATAGAAAGTAAAAATCCCTAATCAGCATTTCAGATCTTTTTTTATTTTTTTTAAACTGAAATGGAATTTATAGAAGGAGGACTTAACCCGTGACCGCAGCGCAGTTCGGATCATTTTATTGATTTTTCCGCTGAGCAAACATCGTCTTATCTTACATTGTGTGTGCCAGATAAAAAAAAAAAAAAAATGAAAAATTGAAATTTCCAGCTTTCATTTGTACGCAATCACGAGTGACCAGTGTCCAGGGCAAATAAATTAAAAATCATCTGGATAAAAGTTAAGACCCCTAACAGCAGTGAAGCACCATATAACCTCTATGCTGTGGGAGTTCACCCCATGGTGGAACTCTTTGACTCCTGGACAGCTGTACACAAAAGTGTAAAAACTAGAGCTTCGATTCCAATATTTAGTCATGATTAATAAATTTTTTTGGCCATAGTTAACTCATAATTAAATGCAGGCAGAAAGAAGATCTTCTCTATAACAGGTGTACCTTTGAAAGATCATTTTAAATCACTTTAAAGCTGAACTTATCATCCAAAGTACACACTTTTGTCAATTTAAGCTCAATAATTGTTTCAGTGGGGCTACACGGTGGGCGAGTGGTTAGCGCACAGGCTTCACAGCTAGGTGACCCGAGTTCGATTCCACCCTCGGCCATCTCTGTGTGGAGTTTGCATGTTCTCCTTCCACATTCCAAAAACATGCTAGGCTAATTAGCGACTCCAAATGGTCCATAGGTATGAATGTGAGTGTGAATGGTTGTTTGTCTATATGTGCCCTGTGATTGGCTGGCCACCAGTCCAGGGTGCACCCCGACTCTCGCCCGAAGACAGCTGGGATAGGCTCCAGCACCCCCGTGACTCTTATAATATGCGGGAGAAAATGAATGAATGAATGGTCAGAGCACTTGTTCGGGATATTTACCCTGCCCGGTACATTGCGCCATCATGCTAGGTGTTAGCATTGCTAGCATGCTAATGTTAGCATACAAACATTCTTTGTGATTTTCATGGGTAGACACATATATAAACACCACTATCATGCTCGAGGGTTAGCATGTTAACATTAGCATAGTAACAGTTTTAGCCATTTTTGCCTCTCGCCCGAAGACGGCTGGGATAGGCTCCAGCACCCCTGCGACCCTCGTGAGGATAAACGGTAGAAAATGAATGAATGAATGAATGGTCAGAGCACTTGTTCGAGATATTTACCCTGCCCGGTACATTGCGCCATGATGCTAGGTGTTAGCATTGCTAGCATGCTAATATTAGCATACGAACATTCTTTGTGATTTTCATGGGGAGACACATATATAAACACCACTATCATGCTCGGGGGTTAGCATTGCGAGCATGTTAACATTAGCATAGTAACAGTTTTAGCCATTTTCGCTTTTTGCCCGAAGACAGCTGGGATAGGCTCCAGCACCCCCGTAACTCTTATAATATGCGGGAGAAAATGAATGAATGAATGGTCAGAGCACTTGTTCGGGATATTTACCCTGCCCGGTACATTGCGCCATCATACTAGGTGTTAGCATTGCTAGCATGCTAATGTTAGCATACAAACATTCTTTGTGATTTTCATGGGTAGACACATATATAAACACCACTATCATGCTCGAGGGTTAGCATGTTAACATTAGCATAGTAACAGTTTTAGCCATTTTTGCCTCTCGCCCGAAGACGGCTGGGATAGGCTCCAGCACCCCTGCGACCCTCGTGAGGATAAACGGTAAAAAATGAATGAATGAATGAATGGTCAGAGCACTTGTTCGAGATATTTACCCTGCCCGGTACATTGCGCCATGATGCTAGGTGTTAGCATTGCTAGCATGCTAATGTTAGCATACAATCATTCTTTGTGATTTTCATGGGTAGACACATACGTATATACCCACCACTATCATGCTCGGGGGTTAGCATTGCGAGCATGTTAACATTAGCATAGTAACAGTTTTAGTCATTTTCGCTTTTTGCCCGAAGACAGCTGGGATAGGCTCCAGCACCCCCGCGACCCTCATGAGGATAAGCGGTAGAAAATGAATGAATAATTGTTTCCGCTTGTGGCTCTCATACACAACATGGTGGCACAAAATCTAGCACACATGTTTATGGGACTGAGAACCACATGTCAAATTGGTTGAAAAACATGGCTGCCATCAAGCAAAACGTGGACGGGACTGAGCATCTAATTGACCATAAATCAACGATTATTTGTCTAATGATTATAAAACTTTGGGGATATCTGTATTACATGATATGCTAGCATGTCTTCCAAATTATTTTGACTACAACCCATTGGGAGAGATACAGATAATGCTTGTTCTATTTCATTTTCGTTATGATTAGTCTTATCACTGTTGCGCTCCTGGCTGCGCTGTTTAACCCCCCCCCCCCTAAAAAAAAAAACCCTGCCCCCACAGCCAAGCATGCTTGTTTGTCAGCAATTAAATCCATTTTACCTGCTCGAAACCACACAATCAAGCCATCTCGTCAACAAACCGAGCCAAAGTACGCTGCCTGGTGGCAATAATGTTCAACTAATGTCAGCCAAGTGCTCCTGTGAGCAAATTACCAGGGAAAGAAAAAAAAAAAACCACAAACTTAAATGGTAGATAATCAGTGAAAATGATGAGAATGGGGCGAAAAAACGTCTCAAGACGTGGGAGGAATTTCTTGCTGCTGTGTGAGTGAAAAGGCTGAAACAATGAATATATTTTAGGCAATTACCTCCGAGAGCAGAGTTCCATAATTTAGGTCTGCCAAGATAAAAGTAATCCACAACAGAAACTAAAGAGCTGATCTCATAATGGATATTTTAATCAAGTCCCTGGAAAAAGAAAGAAGAGCCTATTAAATTCCAATTTTAATTTATGAATAAAGAAGTGATTTGGCGGAGGAGGCGGCGGCGAAAATTACCGTAAGCCTCCCGCAAGATGTTGTACTGGATTACACATTAAACTTAAATAACTTTGTAAGTGCAGTGCTTGTTTTTGAAATGTTCCTTTATGGAAAAAAAAAAAAATTGACCCATTGGAAAATGAAGTGGAAGCAAGGAACGCCGCTTCTCTTCATCAATATTTCATAGAGGCTTTAGGGACTCAATAAATTCATAGGATGTGATGTCGCTATGGTAACAATATACTCGGTGTATTTACATGTGTCCCTCGTGGGAACGTGCAGGGTTACCATCCCCGCTAGGAATACAAACAGTCAACTCCCACTGTGGAATATTCTCCTCTGCAAACTTTAACTGCACTGAGACATGAGCACGTCCTCCGAGTGGAAAGCAGCGTTTACCTTGGCACTATTTAACGCCCGTGATTGCATCTATTTAGGCCTATTACTTCACAAATGACCACTTAAAGTGTGGCGTGTAAACAAACAGCAGCAGGAGGGGAATGCTCTTGGCCACAGAGCAGCCTCGCCGCATGGGAGCTCTCCATGGTGACGGGATGTGATCACAGACACCCCCCCCCCCCCCCCCGCCCACAGGAGAGCTCTCATTCATATGCCTTTTTTTCCACCCCACCCTCACCCCCCCTCAAGGTCAATCTTAAGCAATTCCAATAAAAATAATACTTTTTCTATACATTTATAACATATTTGCATATATAAAGTGATTCATATTTCGAGTAAAAGTGGGAAAAATGATCATATGACTTTTTCTTTGGATCCCAGACAGGAACCAAATTTGGAATTTTCTTGAGCTGAAGACCCTGTTATCACAAATAATGGTCTGTATTTCAGTAAAAACTACAATGGCCCCCAATAGAGGACTTTACAGGGGCACCTACTGACTAGAGATGACCTTAGTGACCTTTTTAAAAAACGGTGTTCCCGCCATGGAGCCAAATATAAATAGTTGCAAGTGGGTGAGAAACACTGATGACGTCAGGAAAAAAGTTGTCGCAAACAAGGGTCTTAATAATAAACCTAAAAGTTAAATGTTAATTTTTCCCTCTCATTTGTCTTTTATATGCATTTTCCATATACATGCATGTAAATATTTGAGGAAAATAATTGATTCTGGTTGGTTTTTGACGAACAGATTCATTGGCTATCCTACTTTCTTCATATGACTGAACGTGTTTGCGTAAGCTAACGCTTCTACTACTAAACATTTGCAGAAAAATATACCTGTGCTATTATTTTTCCCACCAATACATGTGCATACATACAGGTGCTGTTATTAATACTACATATTAATACTACAAATTCCTCACACAGGTCAATGCGCTGTACAAAATACACCATATATACGCCGAATCACGACCAAATTCGGTACACCCATTTAAGAGACTGACAAACACGTGTGTATAAAATTTGGGCATGGTCGGTTGAAAAACATGGCCGCCATCCAGCAAAAGGTACTTCACAGGGGCACCTAACTATTTAATAAAACTAAACATAATATATAAATATATTTATATGTATATATATTTATATTATATATATTTATATATAATTTTGTATATATAAATATATTATAATATAAATGGAGGACATGCATACAAGAATACATGTGACTGTAAATTATATATAAATATATGTAAAATATATATAAATATATATACATATATATAATATAAGTATAATGTATACAAAATAACTAAATAAAAATAACTAATAAAAATTATTATTATTTTTTTTTTATATTTTTTATTAGTTATTTTTATTTAGTTATTTAGTTTATTTTGTTAAAAATAACTAGTTATTTTTTTGTTACTTTTATTTAGTTGTTTTGTATACATTATATTTATATTATATATGTATATATATATTTATATATAATTTACATATATTTATATATAATTTACACATATATATAAATATATTATAATGTATAAAAATAATAAAAATACTTGGACTAATGGTCAATGACTTAGTTTATTAGTTATTTTTATTAGTTATTTTTTATACATTATATTTATATTATATATATATATATTTGTATATAATTTATATATATATTTATTTATAATTTAATATATATAAATATATGTATGTATAAAAATAACTAATAAACTAAGTCATTGACCATTTGTCCAATTATTATAATATCCATGTCACATGTATTCTTGCACGCATGTCCTCCAAATCATTATGACCCCAACCCATAGGGGCCGCCCCAAATGTCATTTAGGATGCCCAAGATAAGCACTCAGTTAGATAAAGCACTTCCAAGCACTCCTCTCACCTGCAAGCACCCATGGGAGTCGCATGCTTTAGGTTGTGTGATACCTTCTGCCGAGCTGACAGATTTCTAAAGCGGAAAGAAAAAAAAGGAATATATATATATAACGCATGTATCTTATACATAAACACAGCAGTAACAAAGAACTTAAAGGGGGAGAGGGAGATGATGTTTGTGTGTCTATAAAAGACCACAAGGGAATCGAAGTAAAAGAGCCGATGACAGCCAGGAAAGGAAGTATTGAGGTTACGGCGAATTAAATGAGCTCATCTTTGAAATACGACTGTGTATATGGAGAGAATAGCCATATTAACATCCTGTCCTGGTGGCCGTGTCAAAGCCATATCCCGCCATGATTGGGTCGGGATGAGAGAGAAGAGAAAAGACAGAGGAAAAAAAATAAAAAAAAAGGGGGAGAAGCTCATTGCTTCCACATCACCATCACATCACATCACATCGGCATATGCGGCTCACTGCTCCCCCACTTTTGGCCAAAATTGAAGAGCCCGCACGCAGCCAAAATAAATAGATGGTTGAATAGCAGCGGCCCCCGCCAGTGAACCTTCTATCAGTGGGAATCTAACAGCCGTGCCGTCGGAGGAATTTCAGTTTAGCTTCCGATTACGGCATGTCCCGGCATTTGATTCCCTACATCTCTATGCTCCATAGCCTTCAAACACTTCTGGGTAACTGCCTATTATCCAACAGTTCCACTCGGCTGACCCTGCCAATAAAACTTTTCATATCCTTATAAATGAACTCAATTGCCGCGTTCTAAACATTTACACCGCGCTAACAGATCATCTCCACACCTCGGAATGGGCTAAATTCCCTTTTCCGTATGAATATATAGCGGGAGATTAGAGCCATGATAGCTTTTCAGATTGCCGCGCTCGGCCAAATTAGTTTAGCCGGCGTTTACAGACCAAATTGGAGCCATTAAATAGCGGATTGAATTGATGGCACATTCATTGTCTCTCCAACAGTATCAGTGTAAAATCAATTAGCCGTCACTTTCCCGTTCTCAATAAGGTCTGATTGTCGGCTGCGGGTGAATAAAGAAGACCCTGACAGACCCTTGGAGCAGAACGCAGCGTGAAAACACAATCGGCTGCTGTAGAAGAATGTGATCTGTAATTGTGGAGAATAAAAAGGTATGATTGTCATCAAAAGGACATTTTGCATAGGATGGGTCATTAGTTCAAAAATGTACCAAATCTTTTTGGGAGAGAATCGGACTGAAATGATGATTATTGAATCTTTATTATTCGTTCAGAAAGGTCCATTAGCGGCCATCTTTGTCCTCTCGGTGTCATTCTGCTCTATTGAGTGTTTAGTACAAAATGTAGCATATTTTATTTACTGTATAGTACATTCAAAAAGCACACTTTTACATTGTTGTTACTGAAAGGCGTCCCTTTGTTGGACCCCAGGATATAAATGGTAGAGTCCCATCTGTCTACTCCTACTATGTAATTGTCAGTGAACAAGGAAGTAGCCTGCTACCTAACAAACATGGCTTACCGTGTCTTTTTCACTTTTGTGAGCGAGTCCATGTAAGACGCTTGCCTATTTTTTTCACTTTTGTCAGAGAAATTTGGTTTGAGCCACAATGAACCCACCCTCGAATGTAAATGGTGGCGAGTAAGTAGCCTGCTAGCGAGCAATAGATGGACAAATACAAATACTGTATACGACTTTTTTCGTCACTTTTGGTAGAAAACTGCATCTTCTTTTCTTAAACTCAAGAGTAAAAAGATGGCACAGTCCTATCATCTTCCACCTTCCATCATAAACCAGGAAAGTCCCTGATTATTTTTGTCATTTGAGCCCCAATGCTACCACCAAATGGTAGAGTCAAATGTGTCTAATCTGAGCATAACATTCTCCATGGAAGTAGTCCAAAAATAACAACATTAACATTTTTTTCTCACTTTCGGAAAATGTACCTTTTTTTCTTGGCCTTTGTGTCACAACAGAGCCCTTTCTTCCACCTAAGGAAATAAAAAAAATAGTACAGTCCTGTCATTTTGTGCATTCCTCCACAAACCAGGAAGTAGCCTGTGAGCTAACAAAGATGGACAAAGGACAAAGAAACACAATTACAGCATGTCACAATTCTTTCAGTTTTTTTGAGTCACGATAGAACCAATTCTCCCGTCTGAATGTAAAAAATGGTACTTCTTACGTCTTTCTCCAGACATAAGTCGTCCTGTCAGCAAATTTGTGCCCTGTCGTTTGAGCCAAAATGGCCGCCACAGGTAGAGTCCCTTAACCATACCAGGAGGTAGCCTGCTAGCTAACAAATAGATGGAGAAGCAAAATAATTTCTTGACATTTGAGTCACAAAATTAAAAAAAAGCTAACAAATAGATGGATAAACAAACACAAACACGACATGTAACACTTTTTTTCACCTTTGTTAGCTAAATGTACCTTCATTTCTTGGCATTTGAGTCACGATAAAACCATTTTCTTCACCCACAAATTTAAAAAAAATGGTACAGTCCTGTCATCTTGTGCCATGAATCAGGAAGTAGCTTGCTCGCTAACAAACAGATGCACAAAACACAAATATGCACTTTACAATATTTGCCATTTGGTGTGAGAGTAACAGTAAAACCATTTCCAGGAAGTAGCCTGCTAGCTAACAAATAGATGGATAAACAAACACAAACACGACATGTAACACTTTTTTCACCTTTGTTAGCTAAATGTACCTTCATTTCTTGGCATTTGAGTCACGATAAAACCATTTTCTTCACCCACAAATTAAAAAAAATGGTACGGTCCTGTCATCTTATGTCATGAATCAGGAAGTAGCTTGTTAGCTAACAAACTGATGCACAAAACACAAATATGCACTTTACAATATTTGTGAGTAACAGTAAAAACATTTCCAGGAACTAGCCTGCTAGCTAACAAATAGATGGATAAGCAAACATAAACCCAGCATGTAATTTTTTTCACCTTTGTTAGCTAAATGTGTCTTCATTTCTTGGAATTTGAGTCCAATAAAACCATTTTCTTCACCCACAAATTTTTACAAAATGGTACGGTCCTGTCATCTTATGTCATGAATCAGGAAGTAGCCTGCTAGCTAACAAACAGATGCACAAAACACTGTTGTAAAATATGCACTTTACAATATTTGTGAGTAACAGTAAAACCATTTCCAGGAAGTAGCCTGCTCGCTAACAAATAGATGGCAGAGCAACATCCTTTTCACTTATTCCAGCTGAATTTGTTATTGTCAAAGTCGGGCGTATGTAATCGGCGAATCCATTTGTCAGATGTAAATAAAACAGATGAAAGGAGAGTTAAACAATCTAGTGTCATCATATAACACAAGGCCCCCATGATGGAATGTGTCACAATGGAGGCCGTCAATGAGATGTCCTGTAATGTGATCTCCCACTTCTTTTCTCTCCTGCATGCATAAACGCTTTTGTTTATAAATCAGCCTCTTTGCCAGTCAGCTGTTCGCTCCTGCAAATAAAGCGGCATTATGTCAATTTGCCTGAGGCGCTACTAAGCGTCCTCTGAGATCGGGACTTCCATCTAATATTACCCTCTAATGAAATCAAACAGGGCCTACCCCACCCCCTCCTCCATTACAAAAGCTTTGAGCAATCTGAAGTCCACCTCTTTTGTTTAGTTTTTTTTTTTGTTCCTGTCTCGGGTAACAAACATGAACATGCATATGAAAAGACATCACATATGTCATTAAGATGGCAACAGGAAACGCTGCCAGTTTTGCCAAGAAGCAATTTCAAGCATTGATAGAACAGCTGAGCAGATTTTTTTTTGTGTGTTTTTGTTTTAGCACATTTTATGTACAACAAATGCTGAAGTCCAGACGCTCTAATTATGACGATTCAGCGTCCATATTCATAGGAAATTTTTTTTTTTAAATATTCTACCATATCTTACTTATTGTGTGGAAATATGAGGTAATAACTATAAAAGCAATCTTCACTCGCTAAATATACTGCAAAAAAAAGGTCAGTAAGGATAATTCATAATGCCGCCTACAGAGAACATACTAAGTCCTTATTTCTAAAATCACAAATAGTGTTGGGGGTTAAAAAAAAAGGCACAAAAAGCCAAAGAAAAAGCAAAACACTTGCTGATCCAAGTGTGTTGACTTCACATGTATTCACCTTGGAGGTTCTTTTATACACTACCGCTTAAAAGTTTGGGATCACTTGGAATTTTTTTTTTGGCCAGTCTGAGATATGGCTTTTTTTTGGGCGGTCCAGAATCCCGAAGTCGCCGCTTCACTGTTGATACTGACACCGGTGTTTGACTGGTACTATTTAGTGCAGTTGCCAGGTGATGACCTTAAACTACAAACACTCAGATATTTGTCTTGTTTTTCTGTCGTTTTTGCATCATTCTGTATCGTTTTTGTGTCCTTGTTAGACCCAGTTTGTTGCTGTTCTCTGAAGGGAGTAGTTAACAGCATGGGACGAGATTTTAGTTTTAGTTTTAGATTTTTAGATGGGTTTTCTAATAATCTATTAGCCTTATAAAATGAGCCTGACAGTTGTTGATAGCAGGCCTCTATGCAAAAATGTAGATCGTTCATTGAAAATCATCTGATTCATTTTAATTGTTTGTGAAATGGATAAAAATGTTTGTGAAATGGAAAAAAATTGTTTGTGAAATGCATGAAAATTAGTTTTTTTTTTGGAAAACAAAGAAATTTGCAAGTGATCCCAAACTTTTGAGCGGTAGTGTACATAAAATCTGATGATTTTTTCAATTTGGTCCAGACTCTATATTTGACCTCAAAACTCTTGCATTTCACTCATTCGGTACAAACATGGATGAACTGATGCATGATATATAAAATATATATATATATATATAAAATCCCACTGTGTGGTGCTCTAAAGAAAGCGTTGATGTGCAAAGCATGCTGTATGCATGAATAAAAAAAAAAAATAACAGAGATGGTGCAGTAACGCTTACAGGCATTAAACCCACTGTGTGTGTAATTTATATTAAAAAGAATCATCATGATTCTTCATCTCCCGCCTGCAATTACCAGCACATAGGTGTGTGTGTGTGTGTGTGTGTATTGTATAGGCAGCGGGGCAGCTTATCTGAGCACAAAGTGAAGAGAGCTCTAAGATGCTCACATGAAAGGTGGCGTGCATTCTTATTATTATCAATGCGGCAGCACGTGATCGACACTTGATGCTCATCTTTGCACTTAAATACTTTGATTTCATGAATATGAAAGGCGGCACACAATAGGAGAGGTTTCCGCTCTATAAGTGCAATCTGATGTGGGGTTATTTAAAAAAATTATAATAAATAGGAAAAAGAATGAAGGCAGCTTTTCACACATGAGGCTCAATGTTTGGAGAGAGCAAAGGAGGAATAAACTGATGTGTGTGTGGAATTGACCAATAGGGGCTGACATCTTAGGTAGGGCATATTCGGTTTTTCAAGGGTCAAAAAAATAAGTTATTACATAAATATTATCACATAGAAGTAAGTACGTTATGGTTTATTACAGAACTAGAACTTTAAGGGAACCTATTATGCTCATTTTCGACCCTTTGTATTGAGTTGAATTGAGTTGTGGACTCCTACACACAATAACCCACAGGAATGCTTTTTAGATCTTCCAGATTCTGCACCTCTTTCTGCTGTGTTTCCATAGAATTGCTTATTCCCGGTCTGTTTAATTTACTCCACCCTCTAGGTACACCCATTTCGCTGTATTTGGTCACAGTCCCAAGCACTCCCAAGGACTTCCAGACAGCTGCCGAGCTCATTTTGTGTGAGTACTTCCAAAAACATTCATTCTCGACGTACGCCATTCTCTGTTTTGGTGACCAATCTTGAAAGATGCTATTTAATTAACCTTAATAAACTATAATTAAAACAAAAACTATATAGTAATATTAAAAATTACTCGTTATGCCCATTACGCTGTGTTTGGTCACAGTCCCAAGCGTTCCTGAGGACTTCCAGACAGCTGCCGAGCTATTTTGTCCCATTACTTCCACATTCATTCTCGACGTAAGGACACATATGCAATAAAACGGGCAATAAAAACCATTAACGCTCATTAAAAAACAGATTTAAAGCAATAACTAAAGGATAAGCAACTCCAGACTAATTCACACTTGCCATTCTGTGTTTTCAAGGTGACCAATCTTGAAAAATGCTATTTAAATAATAATTATGTTCATATAGGAGGAATGTTAAGTCAAAACCTCATTTACATATAATTAAAACAAAAACTATATAGTAATATTAAAAATGACTAGGTACACCCATTTCGCTATGTTTGGTCACAGTACCAAGCGCTCCCGAGAACTTCCAGACAGCTGCCAAGCTCATTTTGTCTGATTAAGTCAAAACCTCAATATATCTTATCTCATATATAGTAATATATCTTATATATAGTAATATTAATATTAAAATTAATATTAAAAATGAATATTAAAAATTACTATTACCATTCCGCTGTGTTTGGTCACAGTCCCAAGCGCTCCTGAGGACTTCCAGGCAGCTGCCGAGCTCATTTTGTCTAATTAAGTCAAAACTTCAATAAACTGTAATTAAAACAAAAACTGTGTAGTAATATTAAAAATGATCTATATTTATTCAAATATCACTGGAAAGTATACTTAAAGGCATGTTTGTTATCACAAATGATACAATGTTAGCACATAAAGGACAAAGGTCTTTTTGGTGGTTGGTTTTAGTTCTAGCTGAGAAAGTGTCGGAGACTCCTCTCTCACGGAGGCCCTACCAGGCCCGGCCAAGTAGACAGATGATGTTTGGTAGCAGGTGGGGATGGCTCTCCGCTGGGTCCACAGGTGCCGAACAGATGCCTCCGAGGTGAGGCGGAGCGGGCGCCAGCCATCCGGGGGAACGCTGGAGCCTCCCGATTTTCTCTAACACAACAGCCCTCGCATCTGCTCAGCCTCTCTGCCGCGGTAATTAAACATGGCACCCGATTGGGGCGACACCACGGACGCCGGAAAGCGATTGAACACTTTAAAAGAAATATTCGTTTTTACGTAATGTTTGAATGAGACAAAGTCGGCGGGTTAGCGTACAGGAGATAAACTAAACTGTAACGTATAACGACTTGGTGTCATAATTGCTACTTGGAGGAGTCATAATTACAGCGTGCAGCCATCAGATTAAAAAAAAAAAAAAAAAGAAGAAGAGCAGATAAAACGGGAAGACGGAACAGCTAATGGAAATGTGTTTGGAGACGACCAGCTCCTAATAAGTCATTTTGCCTAATAAACTATAACCGATTTAATCTGCACCTTATCAGGCCAAGATTTCACCACTTTCCCTTTTTAATTGGCTATTTTGTAATCCCGATTCCCAACAGAGGGGCCGGGCCCGCCTGAGTCTCCTGAGAGTGGCCATGAAATCGGTTTGAAACACTGTGTCAATCTCATTCTGGAGTGGCCATCTGGCCGGGGGGAGCCCGTCGGGCGGCACATTTACACAATATCGCCGTGCAAATTTCATCGAGACTTCCTCAAAACTAATCATTAACGTCATTATGCAACACAAAGAGTTGAACTAAGCTGGTCTTATAATTAATGTTGTGGAACAACCTGTTCATTCTTATTAATAAACTATATGAAATTTGACCCCCAAAGGGCTACTTATTGTTGACATAAACTTTCATTCATTTTCTACTGCTTTTCCCTCACGAGGGTTACAAGGGGTGCTGGAGCCTATCCCAGCTGTCTTCAGGCGAGAGGCGGGGTACACCCTGGACTGGTCGCCAGTCCAGCCAATCCCAGGGCACATATAGACAAACAACCATTCACACTCACATTCATACCTATGGACAATTTGGAGTCGCTAATTAACCTAGCATGTATGGTCGAGGGTGGAATCGAACTCGGGTCTCCTAGCTGTGAGGCCTTTGCGCTAACCACTCTACATCGTGCAGCCCCTTTTATTTCCTTTTATTTACAAATTTGGGTAATAAGAGTTAATAAAAAAGTAAATATAAGGGTGTTATTTCATGTCTAGAGGGCTCTAAGGTTCATCACAGGGCACATATAGACAAACAACCATTCACACTCACATTCATACCTATGGACAATTTGGAGTCGCTAATTAACCTAGCATGTTTTTGGAATGTGGGAGGAAACCGGAGTATGGCCGAGGGTGGAATCGAACTCGGGTCTCCAAGCTGTGAGGCCTTTGCGCTAACCACTCTACATCGTGCAGCCCCTTTTATTTCCTTTTATTTACAAATTTGGGTAATAAGAGTTAATAAAAAAGTAAATATAGGGGTGTTATTTCATGTCTAGAGGGCTCTAATAATGCTTAAATATTCATTCATTTTCTACCGCTTATCCACACGAGGGGTGCTGGAGCCTATACCAGCTGTCTTCAGGCGAGAGGCGGGGTACACCCTGGACTGGTCGCCAGTCCAGCCAATCACAGGGCACATATAGACAAACAACCATTCACACTCACATTCATACCTATGGACAATTTGGAGTCGCTAATTAACCTAGCATGTTTTTGGAATGTGGGAGGAAACCGGAGTACCCGGAGAAAACCCACGCATGCACGGGGAGAACATGCAAACTCCACACAGAGATGGCCGAGGGTGGAATCGAACCCTGGTCTTCTAGCTGCGCTAACCACTTGTCCACCGTGCCGCCATCGACATAAACTTATTCCATTAAATATAGTACAAATTTGCCCAAGTATAAACAATAGAACAGTCAAAATATCATGAAAAAACACCTCAAATTAGTGTTTCAGTTGACAAAGAAAACAGTTTGTAATCGTTCTAATGTGAGTCGGTGTTTAATTATGCGTTTCGTTTATGCCGAGGGCCAATAAAGAGCCGCAAATCGCCCCCGGGCCAGACTTTGGACACGCCTGGTATGACAGGCTAAACAAACATGGCATGCGACTAGGCTCCGTTTAACCATCTTGAATTAATGAATTAATTAGATGTTAATTAAACACCACCGGCTGAAAATGGAGTCATTACACTTTCATTTGTTTCAGGAATTTCTTAATGAATCTTATTGGCTGTGTAATAATTCCATGCAAAGCCCAACACAAATATATTTCCCAGGTAGTTCAGGGAGAACCTTGTCTGAGCTACAAATAAACGAGTATAAATTCCCTCTATTCATTAGACTACATCATCCAACAGCCAGGGAGGGGGGGGTACGGTAGGAATTCTGGGATCATTGAAGGAATATTGCTGTGGGTCCCGCTTAATTAATTCATACACCCCACAAAGATTTTTATGGGCCTCTGCGGCTGCAGGCCCCTAATATCGTGCAAGTATAACGGCACTGTAGTGGCTGTGGATTATTAAAACACTTAGGCGGATGTTAAATCAGGCTTTTATTTATCTAATCATACAGAGGCCTCTTATGAATATTTGCACTAAGAATAATGTTTAATTTAGAGTAGTCGTGTTCAATAATAACATCGTAGTGAAGGGTTTCCCCCTCAAATTTTTAAGCTCAGTTATTCCGTCTTCACAATGAAAATGGAAAATATGTAGTTCCAAATTTTTTTTTTGGTGCTAAACATTTTTTGTGGGATAATAAAACCATTGAAAAATCTTGGACATGCAGTGGAAGCTTGGCTAGCTTCCAAAAAGTCCAACTCTAACTGAAACGTACTCTAACCAAAACAAAATTTCCCATAGGAAATCATGTAAATCCAATTAGTTTGTCCCGGAAAGCCAAAAATGTTCCATTTTTGTAGTTTATAGTATTTTTATAGTATTTATAGTATTATATATTTTTTATAGTATTTTTAATATTTAGTAGTATAGTATTTTTTAATAGTATTTTTATAGTATAGTACACTCAGAAAACACTTATAAAGTATAAATGCATACAAACATGTAACTGTGTTAGTTAGCAAAGAACTACAGAGTCAACCATGTTTCCATGCATTAGCAAGCTAATAGACCGCTAACTAGGAGGTTTTGTGCTAAAAACAATACATTAAGAACACAGTTGAACTCACGCAGACATAGTGTACGCTAACCGGAAACTGCGGAAAAATGTTGGCGTAATTTTTTTATGCTAAATGCTACTGTACATGCTTTTCATTCCTTTGAAAATTTTGCCACATAAAGATACGAGAAAAATGAAAATTTTCATCAAATACAAATACACCGCTTATGGTCGTGGGTATGCTGGAGCCTATCCCAGCTGTCTTCGGGCAAGAGTTGGGGTACACTCTGGACAGCCAATCACAGGGCACATATAGACAAACAACCATTCACACTCACATTCATACCTATGGACAATTTGGAGTCGCTAATTAACCTAGCATGTTTTTGGAATGTGGGAGGAAACCGGAGTACTCGGATAAAAAACCCACGCATGCACGGGGAGAACATGCAAACTCCACACAGAGATGGCCGAGGGTGGAATTGAACTCGGGTCTCCTATTTGTGAAGCCTGTGTGCTAACCACTTTGTACACCGTGCAGCCCCTAAAAGGTTTTATTTACAAATTTGGGTAATAAGAGTTTAAAAGTCAAATATAGGGGTGTTATTTCATGTCTAGAGGGCTCTAATAATGCTTAAATATTCATTCATTTTCTACCGCTTATCCACACGAGGGTCGCCAGGGTGCTGGAGCCTATCCCAGCTGTCATCGGGCGGAGAGTCGGGGTACACACTGGACTGGTGGCCAGCCAATCACAGGGCACATATAGACAAACAACCATTCACACTCACATTCATACCTATGGACAATTTGGAGTCGCTAATTAACCTAGCATGTTTTTGGAATGTAATATGTATTATGTATGTAAACAATGTCCATTGTAAGTTAAAATACACTCCAAATAATTATGCCGAGGCTACAGAAAGCCTTAAAAATCTGTCATATACGTCACAGTCTCTGTTAAATACGGTTAACTAATCTCACCTGTCAGATACCCGCCCAGGAAATTGTGGCCTCCGGTAGTAGCGGCAGTAAAATGAACAAAAATCAACCATAAAAACACCTTAAAAAAAAAAAGTATATTTTTCTGCATATGTAAACAGGCTTTGCTTTAATGGCCTCCAGTTGATTTTTTTGCCCATTTGCATTCATTAACAAACCCCCCCGTGGTTCAGTGGGCGCCGGTTTAATGGCGGCCGAGGACGAGTTGAAGTGCAAGTGTTCACACACACAAACACGCGGTTAATAAAGCTGCTGCGTATTGTACGGCGTCTTTTGTTGTTGGCACACAATGCCGACTCGACAATGTGACAGCGTTCATCACGGATGCATCGGCGGGCTCCAAAGGCAGGGGCGGGTGGGGGCGGGTATTGTTATGTAAATGATTATTAATGAACTTCCAGCATGTAGCCAGTGTTAATGGAGATGCAGCAGGGAAATAGTAAGCACAGTAAGTACTAATAAAATACAACCGTCGCTATTGGCTGTCATCGGCGTTAGTTATAACATCACATCGCACGGCGTTCCTTCTGGATTACGTTGATGACGGAGCGGCGAGCGTCTAGCCAGCCCTAAATTGTTTTGGTCATGCCAAATTGTCAAGTAATTAAAATGCACACCTAGTGTTTTTTTCTTAAGTAAATGACAATGTGCTATCTTTATAAGACAGGTAAATAATAATGAAAAAAAAAAGCAACTTTAATTTCATTTCAGTGTGAGTGTCTCTTAACAAAAGAAAATGGAACATTTTTGTTCCAATTGCTGGTTAATTGGACGAGCGCTTGTGCTTACTTATCTTTGCAGCTCGCCTCATTCGGTTAAAGTGAGCGTTTGTAATTAAAGAAGAGAACTTTTCTGTTCAAAAGTATGCTTGAATTTTTTTTTTTTTTTTTGCCGTTTATTATTTGTTTGGGTTTTTTTTTAATGGTTTTTACGGTCGCTTGGAATCTGGTTTGGGAAGAACATTGACCTGCAAAAGTGTCATATACATTCCAGGCCAGTAGTTGGCGATGTTGTCTAATTCATTACCTTTATTCCGGTTAAAGGGAGCTGAGGGGGCACACCTGTCTTTGGTTTGGGATTAGGATTGTGTTTCCGTTTTCCTTAGACTACGGTTACCGGTGTGTTCAATGCATTCCGTTGCATATTTATTTTCCCGTTTCCCGATTTTATTCTCTTGCAGTTTCCCGTTCTCCACCTCCAATGTTGAATTTACCTTTGCCGTGCCAAGAATCCTAGCATTCTTCCTTCTTTTCTTAATTAAAAACTAGTACAGAGGAACCTTGGTTAGTGCCATTAATCCGTTCAAGAAGGTCCGACGCTAACCAAAACATACTCTAACCAAAATAATGTCATCTAATTCATTACCTTGTTTTCCTTAGACTACGGTTACCTGTCTGTTCTAGGCATTCTGTTGCATATTTATTTTCCCGTTTCCTGATTTTATTCTCTTGCAGTTTCCCGTTCTCCACCTCCAATGTTGAGTTTTCCTTAGCCGTGCCTCCTAGCATTCTTCCTTCTTTTCTTAATTAAAAAACTTTATTGATCCAACCTGCCACCATGTTCTTGCACACTTGGGTAATCCGACTCAAAGTACACAAGTACAGAGGAACCTTGGTTAGTGCCATTAATCCGTTCAAGAAGGTCCGACTCTAACCAAAACATACTCTAACCAAAATAATGTCATCTAATTCATTACCTTGTTTTCCTTACACTACGGTTACCGGTGTGTTCTATGCATTCCGATGCATTTTTATTTTCCTGTTTCCCGATTTTATTCTCTTGCAGTTTCCCTTTCTCCACCTCCAATGTTGAGTTTTCCTTAGCCGTGCCTCCTAGCATTCTTCCTTCTTTTCTTAATTAAAAACTTTATTGATCCAACCTGCCACCATGTTCTTGCACACTTGGGTAATCCGACTCAAAGTACACTAGTACAGAGGAACCTTGGTTAGTGCCATTAATCCGTTCAAGAAGGTACGACGCTAACCAAAACATACTCTAACCAAAATAATGTCATCTAATTCATTACCTTGTTTTCCTTAGACTACGGTTACCTGTCTGTTCTATGCATTCCGTTGCATATTTGTTTTCCTGATTTTGTTCTCTTGCAGTTTCCCGTTCTCCACCTCCAATGTTGAGTTTTCCTTAACATTTCCAAAACGTACTCTAACCAAAATAATTTTTCCCATAAGAAACTTCCACACAAAACGCATGTTTATAGTTTTACAGTTATAGTTTTACATGCCGAAAACAATGTTTTATGCATTTACTACAATAAATGTAAAACTATAAAAACCTGTTTTTTGCGTTGAGTTTAACTACAGAGTTAGGCAGTGATGACATCATAAACGGGGTGACTAGAGACTTCTGGTTCCTGTTTCCATGTAGCAAGATGCTAACAAAAATGTTCTGACAGTTGGATTCAAACAGTGTATTAAAAACGCAGTAAGAAAATTAATTTAAAAAAAATGTACGCAAACCAAGGCAAAATTTTGACGTGAAATGCTAACCGGGGCTTCTGTTAACCAAGGTTCCACTGTATGTTTTCGACATGGTTTCATGCTAATGTAGGAGCAAACTGTTTGAAAAGCTAGTCCGATATTATATTACTACAGGAAATATAAATAATCCAACATGAAACCCGACTGTGTGGCTTTAGTTGGTGTTTTCATCTCACATGTTGTCAGCCTCTTAGTCTAATTTTGCAACAAAATCAAGTGAAATATTTCAAGAATCTTAACAAGCTTGATTAAAACAAATGATTCGGTACTGTCGGAATAACACCGACTGTTCCGCATGATTACCCTTCTGTTTCTCGGACGCTCGTCGTGAGACCAGCGGGCCTGTTAATCCCATCTCTGTGCAAAATTGCAGCAATAAAAAGCACAAGCCGTAGCATCAAATTTCTCCATGGCGACGCTGCCGAAAAAAAAAATATCGATCCGCAGGCAAACAGTGATTGCTTCAGCAAAGACAGATCGCATTCAGAGATTCCCTCTGTTGTTCAGGGGAAAGACGTTAAGGTCGACGGCGGTATAAAAGCTTACGTTTGTGGCCAAGGCCGAAATTTAATTAACAGAGCAAACTGCGTCTGCTGCTTACGGCTCCTTGGAGAGAGCAGAGGACAAGACGTAGCTTTTGTAATGACTGCAATGGCTCAAGACTGGACTATAATATAGCACCGTATATACCGATATTATGAATTTACTGTCTTCATTTGTGTCATTCTACTATAAAACCAACTACTATATAAGTATTACATGATAATTGTTTTTGGTATTATATGTACATGAGTTTTCTATTTACAAAAATACAGCCTTTTTTGTTGCATCACATATTAAAATGTCTGCTTATCGCATATGAAAAAAATCAAAAGATGCGGATGCCATTTTTATTTGATTTATTCAGCAAAAACGCTTAAAAAATGTAAATACTATCGCAATTCAGTTTTTCCTTTTTTCGTTCCTTTTCTTCCCTATTGTTGTCGTTTTTTGGTGTTCAATTCAGGGGTGTCCAAAGTGTGGACCGGTGGCCATTTTCAAAAACACAGTTATTTTTTTGGCACATTCTAAAATTATAATTTAACAAGTAAATAAAAACAACACAGCAGGAAAAAAAATGGAAAAATCAGCTGTAATTTAAAAGAATAAAATCAAAACAGTGAGAGAAAAAAGTAATCTTGTAATTTTACGAGAATAAAGTCTTAGCATTGTGAAGAAAATATAATTTTAGTAGTATAAAGTTTCAATATTTAAGAAAAAAAACACTTGTTTTTAGTTGGAATGTTATGAGAAAAAAAGAAAAAAATTGGTATTTTGGTTGTGGAAACGACCAGTCCAGCGTGACACAGCTGGGATAGGCTCCAGCATTCCCGTGTCCCTCGTGAGGAAAAGCGTCAGAAAATGAATGAATGAATAATTATAATAAAATTTAAATATTATGGAAATAGTTATCATGATGACAAATTATTATATATATATATATATATATATATATATATATATATATATATACTTCAAATAATATATATATTTTTTAAACCCTGGTTTAATTTCTACAATGTGCCGTGGGCCAAAAAAAAAAAATCTGGGCTGCAAATGGCACCCGGGTCCCACTTTGGACACCCATCTTTTATGTGGACAGTTTAAAACATTAGCACGTTAGCCAAAGTATGCTAGCCAGCATCACCTTCAACTACTAGCTTTTGCATTGTTTTATATACATTAAATATACTTTGTTCGATATACTGTATACCAAAGTACGGTATCAAGAAACATTTTGGGGTTTTTTTTTTTCGTCTTTCAGCGCTAGCATACGTTATCCACTATTAGCAAGCTATGATACAAACCAAATCAAGCTAGGTTTCTTTGTGTTTCTTAGCCTTATAAATAAAAAAACAGAACAAGCTCCATCCTTTGCCATCATGTGTTAAAATACTTAATTAGGTATATTTACATTGTATCCATAATCCAGCATAATTTTCCATATGGGAAACAATAATGTTGTTCCTCCTTTTCCGTTCTTGTTGTCATGGAAATGCATCTGGCAAAGGCTAAAGCGGAGTTTAATTAGTGTAGATTTCCATTTTCCGTCTTGCGGCTCACGTAATGTCTAAGGACGTCTAATAATGCAGACGGTGTGTGTTGTAATGACGCTTGATTGAATTAACACCTCACCTTTTGCTGATGGAAATAGACGACTGTTTGACCTTTTTTTACGCCGCGATAACGCCTTGCAGAGCTTGGATGAAAAATAAAGTGCAATAACGCTCGGCACGCAGGTGGACTCTCATCACCGCTGTTGGTGCAAAAGGTCTGCTTTGTTTGCTCTGGTATTATTTGTGTTCCGGAAGGAACTAATAAGATTCACCGCCTGGACTTTGACTCTTCTTCTTAACAAACAAAAATCATAAATAAATAAAATGACAACAACAGAATCCCCCCGCTTCCACTTAATGTCATATTCTTCTTAACCTTTTGTCTTTGTAATTGTTTTGATGCCATTAAGTGCAAAGTAGCAGCCCCCCCCCCCAAAAAAAAATTAAAAAAATAAAACTGCAGTAAACATTTTTTAAAGCCTAATTTGGCGGGAGACATGACAGGCCCAGTGGCAGTGTGCAACTCCAATTATGATAAGGATTAAGCACATGCAATCAAATGATAGAACACGATAGCGCGCCAAGATACAGTCGGCGAGCGAGCAATTAATTGGAGAAGCGTGCTGCAGCGCATTGCCTGCAAAAAAGAAAAAAAAAAAAAAACTTGTTTCAACGCTTCAATATGACTGATAAGTGTGAATCGGTCCCTGCGAAAGGAGGATTCTGAACAGGCATCCCAGAATAATAATAAAATAATAAAATAGATCAATTTTTTTTTGCCTGGGCTATGCCGATGTTTTTAGTACCTAGCATTAATTTTCTTGTGCTTAACATTTGACAAAAATCAACAGGTTTCAGTATACAGTAGCACCTCAGTTAAAGTCGGCCTCGGTTAGCATGATTTTTGGTTAAGGTCGAACATTTTTATTCAAATTTTGCCATTATCGTGTAATATGTCGCACACCCTGTCATGTTATTAATACATCGCATAATTCTTAATGTATTTTTTTTTTATCACAAATGTCCTTGTTAGCGTACTTAGCTTGCTAAACAAAATGGCAACCGGAACTGGAACACTCAAAAACATTTTTTTAGAGGCTTCGCTACAAGTCTTAAAGTTTCGCCAACTATCCAGTCAGCCAACTACAGATGTGGGAGTGTAAAGGCTAACCTAGCATGATGTTTACTGTTAAAATGCGAGTATAATGTTAGCACTGTGGCTCACATCCCTATGTTAGCATTGTTGCTAACATTTATGTCCCACTCCTTAACCTACCACGGTCACATTGTTATATATGGTACATGTCATATGGGCTGCACGGCGGTCGAGTGGTTAGCGCGCAGACATCACAGCTAGGAGACCAGGGTTCAATTCCACCCTCGGCCATCTCCATCTGTGTGTGGCGTTTGTATTCTGTCAATGTTAATGTCTTATTTATGTTAAAGACGTCTTATTCTCGGCTGCACGGAGGTCTGGTGGTTAGCGCGCAGACCTCACAATGAGACCTGGGTTCAATTCCACCCTCGGCCATCTGTGTGTGGAGTTTGCATGTTCTCCCTGTGCATGCATGGGTTTTTTTCCGGGTACTCCGGTTTCCTCCCACATTCCAAAAACATGCTAGTTGCTAATTAGCGACTCCAAATTGTCAATAGGTATGAATGTGAGTGTGAATGGTTGTTTGTCTATATGTGCCCTGTGATTGGCTGGCCACCAGTCCAGGGTGTAGAAGACAGCTGGGATAGGCTCCAGCACCCCCTCAACCTTTGTGAGGATAAGCGGTAGAAAATGAATGTTTGAGAAAGGTGTGAACAAACAGCTCATTAGCATTAAAGCTACAGACACTCAAAACTACGTGTTCCCAGTAGGGCTTATTAAAAGCACACAGTAGATTTTGGACCGCACATTTCTAATACACATCACGGCACCTATGAAAGACATTTAACATAGTTGGAAAAATTGAATTGTATTCGGAAAAATGAAGAGAAAATTCCATGATAATGATTTAAGACAACGTAAGGACAGAATGACATCCTAGCCTTTACTTTCCAGGAGCAATGGCTTCCCCGGAGGTAGCCGTCACGGCAGCATATGCTCAATCTGTTTGGCCGCTGCCCGTCCGACGGTTGGCAGCGATGATGAGATTAATTAGGAAGGCGATGGCTACTGGGGGAGAGATGAAGCCGTCATTATACAGCAGCTCGTTTAGTAAGAACGCCCGTCTCGACTTCATTGGCGAAGCAGGCAGCCCCCACTCTGCTAACTCTGACCCAATTAATACGGCAGGTAAACAGACCCCACGCTGTGTTTTTTTTTTCATTCATTCATTCGTTTACCGCTTTTTCCTCACGAGGGTTGCGGGGGTGCTGGAGCCTATCCCAGCTGTCTTCGGGCGAAAGGCGGGGTACACCCTGGACTGGTGGCCAGCCAATCACAGGGCACATATAGACAAACAACCATTCACACTCACATTCATACCTATGGACAATTTGGAGTCGCTAATTAACCTAGCATGTTTTTTGGAATGTGGGAGGAAACCGGAGTACCCAGAGAAAACCCACGCATGCACGGGGAGAACATGCAAACTCCACACAGAGATGGCCGAGGGTGGAATTGAACGCGGGTGTCCTAGCTGTGAGGCCTTTGCGCTAACCACTCTACACCGTGCAGCCCCTTTTATTTCCTTTTATTTACAAATTTGGGTAATAAGAGTTTAAAAGTCAATCTAGGGGTGTTATTTCATGTCTAGAGGGTTCTAATATTTATCACAGGGCACACATAGACAAACAACCATTCACACTCACATTCATACCTATGGACAATTTGGAGTCGCCAATTAACCTAGCATGTTTTTTGGAATGTGGGAGGAAACCGGAGTACCCGGAGAAAACCCACGCATGCACGGGGAGAACATGCAAACTCCACACAGAAAAGCCAGAAAGTGGAATTGAACTCGGGTCTCCTAGCTGTGAGGCCTGCGCTCTAACCACTCATCCCTTCCTTATTTATAAATGGGATATTTTCATGCTGCATAGAAAACCTGTTTCGGAACTCCCCATATGTTTTTTTTTGTACATTAGAGCCCTACAGACATGAAATAACACCCCTATAGTCACCTTCTCACTTGTAATACCCAATGGACTTGACATAAGAAGAAAATAAGACAATATAGACACATGTTAGCATTGGGAGGGTTCCTTCTTTTTTCAGTTTTTTTTTAACTTCCTGTTTCAGTTCAGTACTTCCTGTAGTCACTATCATTATATAAAAATTGAATGTGGGAGGAAACCGGAGTACCCGGAGAAAACCCACGCATGCACGGGGAGAACATGCAAACTCCACACAGAGATGGCCGAGGGTGGAATTGAACCCAAGTCTCCTAGCTGTGAGGTCTGCGCGCTAACCACTAGTCCACCGTGCCGACGTGTTTTTTTTTTTTTTAATCTGTGTGTAGCGGGCCCCAGCAAAGTCAACTTGACAGAACGCGGGGCACTTGATAAACAGTCTATGTAGGGCACACACTGTATATAGCGAGTCTCTCAGGAGGGACACACAAAACCCAAGACATTCCCGGGAAACCCAAAGCAAATTATCCTGACATGGATGAAACAATAGCAAATTGGACAAATGATATAATTTGAGCGCTATAGGCCCCAGCAGAGTCTGCTTGTTTCCTCCACTCTGGAAACCAGAATAGACTTTGATGCTAAAGGTCAGGAAACAAAGGTGGTTCCGTGCATCACGAGGGAAACCACCCAGCGCCCAATGCATTCCTTATTTCCTTCCTGTTTAGTCGGAGCGCCTCGCGGGAGGAAGATAATGCTTTCAATATTCAGGTGCTTTTTTTTCCATTGGTCTGCCTGAAGAAAGTGAGGCTCGCCTCTGCATGATGTTGACGTTTTTTCCTCCATTTTTGACACTAAACACCGCTCTTCTATTATTAACAATGTCCGTACTTGACAGCTTATTTGATGCAAGTCTTGGGACAGGGATCTACATTCAATTCCTTGGAATTTTGAAAGCAATTTTCATTCATTTTCTACCGCTTATCCTCACAAGGAAGTGTATACAGTAGCTACTATAGAGTTGTGACGTGTTAGCATTATTGTTAGAGTCGTGGCTGACAGCAGCTCCTGTGTGAATGTTCACTGCACCATTCATTCATTATCTACTGCTTATCCTCACGAGGGTCGCAGGGGGGTGCTGGAGCCTATCCCAGCTGTTTTCGAGCGAGAGGCGGGGTACACCCTGGACTGGTGGCCAGCCAATCACAGGGCACACACACCGTGCAGCCCCTTTTATTTACAAATTTGGGTAATAAGAGTTTAAAAGTCAATATAGGGGTGTTATTTCATGTCTAGAGGGCTCTAATAATGTTTAAATATTCATTCTTTTTTTTTACCGCTTATCCTCATCCCATCCTATAGAGGCGGGGTACACCCTGGACTGGTGGCCAGCCAATCACAGGGCACATATAGACAAACAACCATTCACACTCACATTCATACCTATGGACAATTTAGAGTCGCTAATTAGCAACTAGCATGTTTTTGGAATGTGGGAGGAAACCGGAGTACCCGGAGAAAACCCACACATGCACGGGGAGAACATGCAAACTCCACACAGAGATGGCAGAGGCTGGAATCGAACTGGGGTCTCCGAGCTATGAGGCCTTTGCGCTAACCACTCTACACTGTGCAGCCCCTTTTATTTCCTTTTATTTACAAATTTGGGTAATAAGAGTTTAAAAGTCAATATAGGGGTGTTATTTCATGTCTAGAGGGCTCTAATGTTTATCACAGGGCACATATAGACAAACAACCATTCACACTCACATTCATACCTATGGATAATTTGGAGTCGCCAATTAACCTAGCATGTTTTTGGAATGTGGGAGGAAACCGGAGTACCAGGAGAAAACCCACGCATGCACGGGGAGAACATGCAAACTCCACACAGAGATGGCCGAGGGTGGAATTGAACTCGGGTCTCCTAGCTGTGAGGCCTTTGCGCTAACCACTCTACACTGTGCAGCCCCTTTTATTTACAAATTGGGGTAATAAGAGTTTAAAAGTCAATATAGGGGTGTTATTTCATGTCTAGAGGGCTCTAATGTTCATCACAGGGCACATATAGACAAACAACCATTCACACTCACATTCACACCTATGGACAATTTGGAGTCGCTAATAAAGCTAGCATGTTTTTGGAATGTGGGAGGAAACCGGAGTAAAAACTCATGCATGCACGGGGAGAACATCCAAACTCCACACAGAGATGGCCGAGGGTGGAATTGAACTCGGGTCTCTTATTTGTGAGGCCTGTGTGCTAACCACTTTGTACACCGTGCAGCCCCCTAAAAGGTTTTATTTCCTTTTATTTACAAATTTGGGTAATAAGAGTTTAAAAGTCAATATAGGGGTGTTATTTCATGTCTAGAGGGCTCTAATAATGCTTAAATATTCATTCATTTTCTACCGCTTATCCACGAGAGGGTCGCCAGGGTGCCTAGAGATGGCCTAGGGAGGAATTGAACCCAGGTCTCCTTGTGAGAACATTAACTCCATTTCGGATTACGATAGATGCCAGTTGGCGGCCATGACGGGTCACCAGCTTAGCATTTTACTTCCTGAAGCTGTCATTGTAAATACTTCTGTTGATTAATTAATCAAGGCACTTGAAATCGCATTTGGTGTCCCAATACTTTTGCAATCTTCTTCATACTACGTGATTGAAAAATGTGAAATTCAATTAGAAGCGAAAGAATACAAGCACTACCAAAAGGTTCAAGAGGACAAAAGCTCCCAGCGGGATTTCAAATGTCCTCATCGGCAGGTTTGCTCCAGACTGAATCCACCAAGTCACTCATCCATCACCCCTGCCACTGACACTCACGAGGGCCAAATAACCTCCAACAATGATGGCCGCAGACAATGGGAGTCATCACGCGGCCGGCCTCCGCCGCCATTCCCAAACTGTCGTACAAGCAGCGGGGGAGGAACATTACGCGCTCTGCAGATTCAAAATGCATCTCTTTCTTTCTCTCTCACAATGGAACTGACCTTCTGTGGGATCATTACATCTACATTGGAGGAGGGTGCTAAAAAAACAAGATATTACAACGAGGAAGCGGCCATGTTAAATGGTGTAAAGACCACCGGGTGCTATTTAACATCGGAAATATGACACCCATTTTCAAAAATACGCCACCGTTATGAAACACATTGCAGTGTATCCTACAGGTCATATGTCACGTTTGACTTATTTTTAGTAAAAGTAAATAATAACAATAACAATAATTATAATAATAATAATAATAATAATAATAATAATAATAATAATAATAATAATAATAATATTAAAATAAAAATAATATTAAAATAATAAAACATTTTATTTGTATAGTGCTTTTCAGAGTACTCAAAGATGCTTTACAGTAAAGAAAAAATAAGTAATAATAGAGTTGAGTCAAAACAGAGTAAACGATAAAATACAAAAAAAATTTAAGTTAAAAATTAAGTTAATACAGCTTTGGTGAGCTTCATCTTGCAAGTACAGTCATCTCTCGTAATATAATATATAATAACTGCGGCCTATTAGTAAAAAAAAATGCATTTTAAGCAAAACAATGACAAAATTTGTAAATAAGAATTTCTTCTTAAATTGCTTACCTGAGTAAATAAAAGTATAATAACTAATAGTAATAAAAAAACTGAATTTAAAAATACAAATACAGTCGAAGGAATTGAAAGGACTTTAATGAACTGCAGTCCACACGGTCCGCTAGCCATCAAAATTACTGCAGGTTTGAATTCTCGGCAACAATAACAAAATGAGGTACTTTTGTGGCCGTACTCCGCCTAAAATCTGAATCTACGATGTCCCCTACTCTCCACAACACACAAAAACGAGTCTTATTAATGTCTTACTTACTGATTATATGTACTAATTTGGTTAATATGAGTGTAAACATGACTATAGGGGTGCTATGCTATGTCCAGAGGTCTCTAATAATATTATGCTCATAATAAATGAGTATTAGTGAGTAGTCTGGAACTACTTAATTGAATTGAATAAGAACTGTGGGGCTGCACAGCGGACAAGTGGTTAGCGTGCAGACCTCACAGCTCGGAGACCAGGGTTCAATTCCACCCTCGCCCATCTCTGTGTGGAGTTTGCATGTTCTTATTTATGTCTTACTTTCTGATAAGTTGTACTATTTTGGTTAATATGAGTGTAAAGATGACTATAGGGGTGCTATGCTACGTCCAGAGGTCTCTAATCATATTAGAAACTGTATGTAGAAGGATGTAAATAGGTTATTTATGCTCTATTGTTTTGAATTGTGCTTTAATTAGTAGAAAAAGGATTTTTTTTGGTTTTCTTAAAAATATATACTGTTATTAATGAATATTCCAAAAATATAATGTCCCAAGTGTCAATTGCAGTGAAAAGGAAGTAACTAGAATCAGTAGAGGCTCCCGGAAATGACCTTAAAGGGGTCTTTGGTGCCTAATTTAGCGTTTAATACACAGTAGTGGCAGTTTTCTTTGAGAAAAAAAAAACACATCAATTTGCACATCATTTTCAATAATTAGGAGCCGCTACCTCATTGTGGCTGTGTGTGTGGCGTGTATATGATGTGTATTTATGGTGTCCCACGCCAGTTAAGTCTATATTAGCGAGCGCAAACAGCTGTCAGTGTGAAACAAAAGAGGCGAGTTTGTTCTGCCCGCTAAATGAGGTTGTCAGCATCATCAGCGCACCTCTCCGCTGAGAATAAACCGGGGGGGTGACAGTTTTGACAGAACGGGACACCCGCAACGTACACCGGAGAAAATCTCATTTGCTTATAAATCCTCAAGTACACACACACACACATACATAGACACACACAGTGTTTTTCAATGTGTTCATTTTCCATACAAAACACATCCAATTTCAGATGTTTAAATGTCCTAAACTTTATTTGCAAGGGGGTAATTAAAAGAAAAACTGGGAGGGGTGACCTTCAAAGTCGTCTTCTCGGACGTTTGCATCCGACCGAAGGATTTTTTCCCCCCCGAGCTGATTGATTAACAGAGACAGAGCATGCCGAGACACATCAGGGCCGGCGTGCAGGTTAAGTGGTGCTAAGATTGTTTTATAGAGTCGCTGATTAGACGACGGAGAGGCTTTGACTTCCACGTCCTTCTGACATCCTCCTTCAATCAGACGCACTTGATAAAGTTGAAGAACGCTCTTTTACTTTTGTGTTGTCCTGTATGACTTGTTAAAAAAAAAATATATATAAAAATATGGGACGCTCTCTTCAGGAGATTCAATATAAGGTATGATTTCATGTTTTTCAAACTTTGGTTCCTTAATTTTGGGTGGATTATCACCATAAACCGATCAAATGTGACTTCAGTCAAACAAGTTTGGATATGATAAGATAAAAATAGTGCAAATAGTACTTTATTACGTACAGTATGTGACATGTTCAACCTTACCTAAAATCTATACCTTAAAGAGGACCGATTATGCTCATTTTTGGACCCTTTGTATTGAGTTGTGGACTCCTATAGAGCAGCTACACACAATAACACGAACAGAAAACTTTAGATTTTCCAGAATCGGAACCTAATCCAGCTGTATTTATTTTAATTTACTCCACAAACACCGCTGTGATTGGTCACACACCCAAAGTACTTCCAAAAAATAGTACTTTATTATGTACAGTACATGACATGTTCGACACTTCTGTAACCTTACAGATTATGCTCATTTTTCGACCCTTTGTATTGAGTTGTGGACTCCTATAGAGCAGTTACACACAATAACCCGCACAGAAAATTTTAGATTTTCCAGAATCGGAACCTAATCCAGTTGTATTTATTTTAATTTATTACACAAACATAGCTGTGATTGGTCACACACCCAAAGTGCTTCCTAACAACTAACCATATAAGGAAGCCCCTCGCTGACCCTCTGTGAAATCACAAAGTAATCATAAAATCATAAAATAATTACAGATATAGGACGCTCTCTTCAGGGGATTAAATATAAGGTATGATTTAATGTTTTTCAAACTTTGGTTCCTTAATTTTGGGTGCATCATCACCATAAACCGATCAATTGAGAGCCGAAGTATTGAGTTGTGGACTCCTATAGAGCAGCTACACACAATAACCCGCACAGAAAACATTGTAGTTTTTCCAGAATCCAGCTGTATTTATTTTAATTTATTACACAAACGCCGCTGTGATTGGTCACACACCTAAAGTGCCTCCTTACAACTAATCATATAAGGAAGTCCCTTCTCTGAACCTCTGTGACATCACAAAGGGGGTAGTTATACCACGCCTTTTCAAACCGAGTGTTTTGAGCCATCTCAAACTTTTTTTAAGGCTCACTTCCAAATACGTAAACTTTATTATCTGCAACTTTAGCATCGTTTAACATGAGAATACTACATTCTAACTACATTTATAGGTCAGAAAAGCGGAAAAAGCATAATAGGTCTAGCATTAAAGGCCTATTTTTTGTTATGCTGCAATCACAAGGGAGTATATTGACAAAATAACTACATATATGGAACGCTCCGATCATGCATTTTAATTCGAGATATGACTCAGTGTGGTTTGCCCCCCCCCAAAAAAAGTCACCGTTTGAACTTTGACCCTTTGCATTTCACTTCAATTTGAGAAAATCACCACCAAAGACGACTCAACTGAGCAAGTATGAATCTACTGTATGTCGACAAAGTTATTATTATTTTGTGTTTGACACTTTTGACCTGGCTTTTAACCCGACCTTTGACCCCTTGAAAGCTCTGACACCGCCAAACATACATATGAAGTCACTATCAAATCATTAGTAGCAAGTAAGTGATTTAACTGTCATGTACACAGACTAACTCCACATCTAAAAATAGCATGTTGCCAAAATAGTATTTATAGTTGATGGGGTTATAAGATTTGGCTGTAATTGGCCCCCGTCACATAAATCTCCCGAGTGCAACATAATTATCTACATCATCAAAAGCAATTACGGATGCGTAAATTGAACGCGTGTCTACATCCTCATTGTCCCGTGCATACGTATTTGTCGCCCCCCTCCCCCCCTCTTTTGCGTTGATAACAGAGAATTAACATTAGAATGGAAGAGGAGGAATAATGGAGTTGGTCAGCCGGGGTAAAAAAGGACAACAATGACCAGATGTCCAAAAGTCAGGAGTCCAGAGAATGAATATCATGTTGGGTTGGTCTGATTTCCATCACTGCCTCCCACTTAGGCAACGTAAACATTCTCAATGAGTGGTTAGCATGCTGTTTGTTGGCTCTTTGTGGGGTTTGCATGTTCTCCCCGTGCGACCAAAAACATGCTAGGTTAATTAGCGACTCCAAATTGTCCATAGGTATGAATGTGAGTGTGAATGGTTGTTTGTCTATATGTGCCCTGTGATTGGCTGGTCACCAGTCCAGGGTGTACCCCGCCTCTCTGCCTGAAAACAGCTGGGATAGGCTCCAGCACCCCCTGTGACTCTCGTGAGGATAAGCGGTAGAAAATGAATGAATATTTAAGCATTATTAGAGCCCTCTAGATATGAAATAACACCCCTATATTGACTTTTAAACTCTTATTACCCAAATTTGTAAAAAAAAAAAAAAGAAATAAAATCTTTTATGGGCTGCACGGCGTTCGAGTGGTTAGCACACAGGCCTCACAACTAGGAGACCCAAGTTCAATTCCACCTTCGGCCATCTTTGTGTGGAGTTTGCATGTTCTCCCCGTGCATGCGTGGGTTTTCTCCGGGCACTCCGGTTTCCTCCCACATTCCAAAAACATGACAATTAATTAATTGGTTAATTAATTAATTAATTAATCGGTGACTCCAAATTGTCCATAGGCATGAATGTGAGTGTGAATGGTTGTTTGTCTATATGTGCCCTGTGATTGGCTGGCCACCAGTCCAGGGTGTACCCCGCCTCTCGCCCAAAGACAGCTGGGATAGGCTCCAACATACCCACGCGAGGATAATCATCATCAATTGATTTTAAAATGGTAGATACTTATGGAACTTATATATCCACATATATAAGAGGCTTAGGTCATATTTGAAAAAATATGAATCATACTGACATCAGATACCGGTCAAATATGAGCAAAAAAATATGGGAAATTGACCTGCAGTGGAGCGTCTGTCTCCCCCTTGGGTCCGGCGGCTATCCAGAAGTCCTCCTGAGCACTTAGGAGTGTGACCAACCACAGCAGAGTAGGCGTGCTTGGAGGCGGGCTATGGGTGGAATAAAATAAAACAAAACAGTTTTCACGGACAGAATGAAATCCAAGCAAATACAGCTGAATAGGTGCAGATTCTGGAAGATCTCCAAATCTTTCTATGCGTGTTATATGGTGTGCAGCAATAATGCATGATATAAACACATTTATTCATTCACAGTGAAGAACCACTAAGTCCTAAATCCACATGATGATTCGAGGGGCCTCCTTTTGCAGGGCTTGAGACGCTGTTAGAATCCCTAGCAGCTCATATATCAAGGGAGATCCTTTTTTTTTTCCTCTCTCTCCAATGCACAGGGTAAGTATTTTAATTAGTTGGCTAATTGTCTAAGTAATTGGAAGACAACTTAGCTCAAAGAGTAATCAATCTCTACAGTGCCGCCTTCTATCACATGAAAGGATCTGTAATTAACACGGGCAAAAGCACGGGACGCTCTTTTGACTGAGCTCAATAGAGCGCCGGGGCGTATACGATCGTAGATAAGACAAGAGAGGTTGAGGAGACGGATCCGGGAGTGAGGTGGCTACCGTACTTGGAAGGCGATACGGCGGCTGCAGCGAGTAAACAAAAGGACATAACGGCGTAGAGTGCTGAAGTCCGGGGAAAATAATTTTAGGTTAACCCTAACCCTAGCCCGAACCCTAACCCTAGGGTTAGGCTAACCCTAACCCTAACCAACCCTAACCAACCCTAACCAACCCTAACCCTAGCCCGAACCCTAACCCTGGGGTTAGGCTAACCCTGACCCTAACTAACCCTAACCCTAACCAACCCTAACCCTAGCCCTAACCCGAGCCCAAACCCTAACCCTAGGGTTAGGCTAACCCTAACCAACCCTAACCCTAGCCCTAACCCTAGCCCGAACCCTAACCCTAGGGTTAGGCTAACCCTAACCAACCCTAACCCTAGCCCTAACCCTAACCCTAGCCCGAACCCTAACCCTAGGGTTAGGCTAACCCTAACCCTAACTAACCCTAACCCTAACCAACCCTAACCCTAGCCCTAACCCGAGCCCAAACCCTAACCCTAGGGTTAGGCTAACCCTAACCAACCCTAGCCCTAACCCTAACCCTAGCCCGAACCCTAACCCTAGGGTTAGGCTAACCCTAACCCTAACTAACCCTAACCCTAACCAACCCTAACCCCAGCCCTAACCCTAGCCCGAACCCTAACCCTAACCCTAGGGTTAGGCTAACCCTAACCCTAACTAACCCTAACCCCAGCCCTAACCCTAACCCTAGCCCGAACCCTAACCCTAACCCTAGGGTTAGGCTAACCCTAACCCTAACCAACCCTAGCCCTAACACTAACCCTAACTAACCCTAACCAACCCTAACCAACCCTAGCCCTAACCCTAGCCTGAACCCTAACCCTAGGGTTAGGCTAACCCTAACCAACCCTAACCCCAGCCCTAACCCCAGCCCGAACCCTAACCCTAGGGTTAGGCTAACCCTAACCAACCCTAGCCCTAACACTAACCCTAACCAATCCTAACCCCTAACCCTAGGGTTAGGCTAACCCTAACCCTACCCCTACCCCCCACCCCTAACCCTAACCCCTAACCCTAACCCTAGGGTTAGGCTAACCCTACCCCTAACCCAATAATATCCAAAATAAATATGCGTATGCTTTGCATGATTGCTCAAAACGTGCATCCTCCATCTTAAATTTCCCCAAAGAGTCTCTGTTATCTTGATTTGACAACAAAATTGGCAATTCATTAAATGTTTTCACGCGCCGAATATCACTTTCAAGGCGGGCATTAAAAAAGAGGTAGCAGTGGGGGGGAAGAGACGATACGTTTGGGAGGAAGGAGACTAATCACGTCTCGCGTTCATCCGTTTGAGGCCCCTTAATTTCCCCATTGTAGAAAACAAGACGTATAATGAACAATTATGCATAAAGTCAATTTCGGTGTTGTGCGCAAAGACTTAATTAAAATTACTAATGAAAAAAAAAAAAGGGTCGGCGTATCGCGGGAAGGTTTTTGCCAGGCCGATCTTCAAATGAGTCCGTGTTTTGTCTTCATGCCTTTTAATGAAAATGACCTGAGTGGCTTTTTATTTGTTTGCTTTACGAGCGTCTTTGCTCGTACTTCTATTTGATTGGATGAAGAAACCACAGCATTGCTCCAGCACACAAGAGCAGCACATTATTAATTAACGACAATAAGACCAGCCACAACATTAGGTACATATATCCCACGTTAGAGCTGTTTCCATATGTATTGCATTTCATACGGGTATGTATTATGGTTGTCTACCACCCCGCCATTGGTGGTTATTTCAAAATTGTTATTTACTTAGGCAAATTTGGATTTCAGAATATTTTTGTATTTGTTGAATGGGTACTTTTACGGTGGAAATGGCGTAATAAAGTTGTATAAATATTATTATTTTTTGCATTATTTTTATTCAAATCTTCATATTTTCAGAGCTTAACTTCGAGCATAACATACTCAATCAATTATCATTTAGACAGTTGGTTATGCATGCATAGAGAAAAATATATATATTTTTGGTGACTATTGGGGAAAAAAAATCCTAAAAAATAATATATTTTCCTCTGAAATATCTAACCAAATATGAATACATTTTATATTTTTGCATTGTATTTATTTGATTATTATTCACATCATATTTTGGGGGGTAAGCATGACCAACAACTTTATAATCAATTATACATTTTCAACTATGGTTATGCAAAAATATTATTTTTTTACATAATATGTTTTGTAAAAATTGGAAAAAAATCTTAAAAATAGCTACTTAGGATTTTGCCACTCTCCTGTGTCATTTTGTACATACCAAATATGAATACAATTAATTTTTTTGCATTTTTAAAATGTATTATTATTATTATATTATTATTATTTATTATTTGGGGGTAACTTCAAGCATAACCTATAATTTTATAATTTATTACAGATTTTGAACCTCAGCTATGAATGCATAGAGGAAAAAATATAATTTTGACATTGTGAAAATTGAAAGAAGAATCCTACGAAATAACATCAAAACACAAAATGTAAAGTAAAGTAAATATATTTTTTATATTATAAAGTAAATTGCAAAAATATTCACATATAAAAATATTCATATCCTTTTTTTTAAACATAGAACTTTTTGTTAAAGTGTAAAAAAATATATATTAGTGGAGAAAGTTGTAAAAAGTGTCTTTTTTTTCTTTTTTTTTTACATTGTATGACATTTTTTCTGCTAATTTCTGCCAATCCTAATCCTACTCATTGCAGGTTTTTCCACATGCACCTTCATATTAATATGTTAAAAAATAATAATCTTGTGTCATTTCCAGCCAAAGAAAAGCTAATTTAGCAATTTGGGTGCGCATCATGGTAGCGTGATTAGCCTGCAGGTGTACCTAATGAAATGTCCCGGTGCTGAAGTGATTGCCGTGCATGTGACAGCCGCCTAAACTGGATAATTAGGATGAAACAGCCAGAGGAGAGCAGTCGTCAGAGGACATGATATTCCCTGAAGCCATCCCCGCCCGCCCCCCCATCCACCCCCCTTCTCCTCCGCTGTTGAACCCTCCCTTCTCCTCCCCTCCGGGCCCTGGGCTCTCCGCCTGGAGGCCCAATCGGCAGCGTGGCACTGACAGATTGACAAATAAGGTTAATAAGTACTTTCCAACCTCTCCTAAAGGCTAATCAAATATTAATCCTTGAGGTGTGGTCAGCAGAAAGAGAGGGCTACCAAACAACAACAAACAATTGGTGGTGGAGAATTGATTGAATTGATTCTGTAATGCTCGGGGTGGGGGGGGGGGGGGGGGGGGGGGGCGGAGGGGGGGTGGAAGGGTGTAGGAATACATTGCAGCCTGGCGGTGCTGCAGACAAATATTTGGATATATAAGCGATTAGAGCGAGTTTCAATTTTTTAATTTTTTTATTTTATTTTTATTTATTTTACTTTTATTGAGTCACCAAACAATGATACATTGATAATATCAGTTTTTTCCCTTATCTACTTGTATTTATCTATTGATATTAAGACTATCCAGGTGTCCTTTGGTATTTATTTATTTTATTTTTTATTTTTGCTAATTGCTAAATTAGCTTTTTTTTTTGCTGGAAATGACAAAAAATTATTATTTTTTAACATATTAATATGAAGGTGCATGTGGAAAAACCTGCAATGAGTAGGATTAGGATTGCCAGAATTTAGCAGGAAAAAATGTCATATAATGTAAAAAAATATATAATAATAATATTTTTGTAAATGTATAACTGACTTATTTGGTGTTATTTCTTAGGATTCTTTTTTCAATTTTCACAATGTTAAAAATATATTTTTTTCTCTATGCATGCATAGCCGAGGTTCAAAATCTATAATAAATTATAAAGTTACAGGTTATGCTTGAAGTTACCCCCTACAAAATATGATCATATGAATAATAAATAAAAACTATGCAAAAAAAATAATTTTATTAATATTTGGTATGTATGAAATGACACAGGAAAGTGGCAAAATCTTCAAATTTTGTAATTTTTTGTATTTTTTTTAAATTATCACCAAAAATGCTATGTCAAAAATATAGTTTTTCCTCTATGCATTCATAGCTGAGGTTCAAAATCTATAATAAATTATAAAGTTATAGGTTATGCTTGAAGTTACCCCCCAAAATTAATAAATTTGAATAATATAATAATAATATATTTTTTTTTAATGTAAAAAAATTGCTATTTTTAGGATTTTTTTTCACTTTTTATCAAAAATGGTATGTAACCATAGTTGTAGGTTATGCTTACCCCCCCCCCAAAAAAAAGAGAGAGAAAAGGGACAGAATTTGCAACTTTCTTAATATAATTTTCTAATATATATATTTTTACTCTTTCAATTTTCAATCTCGTCTCTATATTCAATCTTCGCTGTTTTTTTTTTGCGGCTGTGGGCTGTGTGACCTCTGACCCTTCACCCCCCCCCCCCCCACACACATATGTACAAAGCTTGCCACATAAAAAAAAAAAGACGACGGTGATGTTTCTAAATGCCACCTTATCACCACATGTAAATATAAACACACTATTAGTGACTTATTTAAATTGTACACACATTTCTTATATAAACCCCCCACCACCCCTTGTACCCCCGTCACTCCCTCCCCTCGCTAATCGGACGCCCCGGGACATCTCGGGAGGGGGGGGCCACACACTCGCCGACTGACTGATAGGGCAAAATTGGATCCAGTGAAAAATGCAAAGACGCTTATCAAGCAACACTTGCAGGCGGCGTTCCCTGCAAGAGCATATGTCAACATCATTTATTAGATGTGGCCGGGGACTAAATTATGTATGATCACCAAAAAGAAAGAGAAAGGGAGGGTGTGTGTGTGTGTGTGTGTGTGTGTGTGAGGATCATATGCAGCAGGTGGATGGGATAATATTTGAAGAGCATATGGAATGATTAATAAAATATTTGCCATCAATCATTAACCCCTCCAGTCGGGTTTCATGTACATTAAATGGCCGCAATATTAGGTACACCTGCCTGCATAATCCAATGCAGTCCTTCTGGACCCAAACACAGACGGGGAGAATATTCTTGTTGTAAAAAAGGCCACAAATATTAAATTGTGTTATTATCAGTATCAACATTTCACCCATTTTGGATTATTATTTTTTTTAAACAGTGCTCTTATATTAATACTATTCCATATACTACAATCTAGTATATCTATATTATATTTAATTTTTGCTGTTGCTGTTCGTAAAAAAATAGTATTATAATAAGGATGGTAACGGTTTAATTTCACTTGAACATGCATCAGATTGCAATTGAACGCATCACATAATCAGTTCACAGTTCCACATGTCCAAAAGGAGTAGGAAGAAGCAAAGCTTATTAAATCCTACCCCTCCATCTGGTACTTTTACAATCAGTAACTGTTACATTTGTTCACTTCCTGCTTTCCATAATACAGTTTAAGGGTTTTTTTTGTTTTTTGTTTTTTTTTAAATAATGTATCTCGTACCGAAGTGGCTATTGAGTAATTTTGCCCTCAAGGATGGTAATGGTAATGGTAAGGGTTTTATTTCATTTGAACATGCATCAGATTACAATTGAATGCATCACATAATCAGTTCACAGTTCCACATGTCCAAAAGGAGTAGGAAGAAGCAAAGCTTATTAAATCCTACCCCTCCATCTGGTACTTACTATAATCAGTAACTGTTACATTTGTTCACTTCCTGCTTTCTTAATTTAATTTAATTTAATTTAATTTAATTTAATTTAATTTAATTTAATTTAATTTAATTTAATTTAATTTAATTTAATTTAATTTAATTTAATTTAATTTAATTTAATTTAATTTAATTTAATTTAATTTAATTTAGACATCATGGCTGGTTCAAGACTCTTCATCCTTGTATTTAGCAAACATTGCTTGTATTGTTTCTTAAATTCATCTATACCTAATGTTGTGGCCGTTCAGTGATGTTCCACATGAAACTAAAAACAGAAATGCAACACTTGGAGAAAGAAATAGCGCTCGCAAAAAAAAAAAAAAGTGTGTGGAGCGCCGCCATTTGCTCCTCTCCGGTCCGGCGTGCGCTAAGTAGCTTTTAATATTGCCAGATGAGCAATCTCTCAAGCAAAATACTCTTCAGAGATGCGATGTAATTGAGTGCACATCTAACAGTATGGAACAAATCCCACACAGCGCAGGGGAGTTGACAAATTGCATTAAAAACAGGCACACATACAGTATATATGTGTATATATATATACAGTATATAAATATAAATATATATATATACAGTCAATTGGTGCAGGATTGGATAGAAAGAAGCTCATGTTGCTTGCTTATCCCATTACACATGAAACAGTTTAAGCTCTCAAACTTGCTGACACGTACGAGGAAGCGCTTAAAAGCTAGCGTGTTTGATGTGTGCAAAGAATATATATATATATATATATATATATATTTTTTTTTTTTAAATCAAGGTGGGAGGGGGTGCAATTGTTTTTAACAACAGTAGCAAAGGCAGCCATGATGGAGGTCGACCCAAAGTGTCAAATCATCCAAGTTTACCCGATTTTGAAACATGTTCCGCTTCTTTTCAGGACATGTAAACAGGTTTTGACATGGGCCTGCTTAAAAGGAGAAGAGAGATGGGGGTGGGGGGGTAGGGGGGGTTGAATGTGTGTGGAGAAAAAAAAAAAAAAAAGGAAATCAAAACCTGTCAACACACAGTAAGTACACCTGCTTTAAATCTGTTCCCCCATTTCAAGCAATCTGTGGGAACCAGGCCTGTGGAGTCTAATCCTGTTTTCAACACACACACACACACAAATACATACATATAGACACCCCCCCCCCCCCCCCCCCCCCCTCATCTGTATCACACTTTCAATTCCACTCACCGGCATCTTTGTGTGATGTTCATTTGATCTCGCTCTTTAAAAAAAAAATCTATTCAAGTTTTTCTTGGGTGCGTCTGCACAGACGCCTTATTTAGCGTCTACATTTGGAATGACAGGAAATCAAGAGTGTGTCATTTTAAAAGGGTTATAGAAGTCGAAACCCCCCCCCCCCCCCTCCCCCCCCCACACACACACACACTTCACCCCCCCGGCCCCTTTTATGATGCTCCAGGTTTAAAATGTTAACAAGGGGCGTTTTAGCAAGCTGATTCATTCATTCATTCATTTTCTACCGCTTATCCTCACAAGGGGTGCTGGAGCCTATCCCAGCTGTCATGCGAGAGGACTGGTGGCCAGCCAATCACAGGGCACATATAGACAAACAACCATTCACACTCACATTCATACCTATGGACAATTTGGAGTCGCTAATTAATCTAGCATGTTTTTTTTTTGGAATGTGGAAAAAAAACCCACGCATGCACTGGGAGAACATGCAAACTCCACACAGAGATGGCCGAGGGTGGAATTGAACTCGGGTCTCCGAGCTGTGAGGCCTTTGCGCTAACCACTCTACACTGTGCAGCCCCTTTTATTTCCTTTTATTTACAAATGTGGGTAATAAGAGTTTAAAAGTCAATATAGGGGTGTTATGAGGGCTAGAGGGCTCTAATGTTTATCACAGGGCACATATAGACAAACATGCAAACGCCACACAGAGATGGCTGAGGGTGGAATCGAGCTCGGGTCTCCTAGCTGTGTAGCCTGCACGCTAACCACTCGGGAATCATGGCATGTTTTGCTAGTTTTGCTAGTCGCCAAAAAAACATGCTAGTAACCTAGCATGTTTTTTTGGAATGTGGGAGGAAACCGGAGTACCCGGAAAAAAACCCACGCATGCACGGGGAGAACATGCAAACTCCACACAGAGATGGCCAAAAGTGGAATCGAACTTGGTTCTCCTAGCTGTGTGGTCTGCACGCTAACCACTCGGGAATCATGGCATGTTTTGCTAGTCGCCAATTAACCTAGCATGTTTTTGGAATGTGGGAGGAAACCGGAGTACCTGGAAAAAAACCCATGCATGCACGGGGAGAACATGCAAACTCCACACAGAGATGCCCGAGGGTGGAATCGAACTCGGGTCTCCTAGCTGTGTAGCCTGCATGCTAACCACTCGGGAATCATGGCATGTTTTGCTAGTCGCCAGTTAACCTAGCATGTTTTTGGAATGTGGGAGGAAACCAGAGTACCCGGAGAAAACCAGAGGAGAACATGCAAACTCCATGCAGAGGGTGGAATCGAACTCAGGTTTCCTAGCTGTGAGGCCTGCGTACTAACCACTCAACCAACGTGCAGCCCTTAAATACTTTAAATAGCATATTGCTGCTTTATTAGCATCTGCTCTGCCTCACAAAGTCACAGTACATGCTGGGGATTTGCACCTCAATGAACCGCAGCTCCCTCAGTGGCGGCAGCACTCGTGCAGCCCCGCATCATGATGCTACAGACAGCCCTCGAGACTTGGAAAAAAAACATTATTGTCACCTTTACTCTTGATTAGCCAAAATAGTAAACATAATAGAAAACGTGGCCATGTTGTGCGTCAAGAAGGACGTACATTAGAAGTTCTGTTTCATAGTTAGGTTAGCTTAGTAAAAAAAAAAGTGATTATTCCATCATGTTTTGCGGCGTGTGTAAAGTTGACCTTTTATATGACTTTGTATTCATGAAAAATAGATTTACCTGCTCATAGAATTATGTATGCTCTCATTTCATCCATTAGGGCCGCACAAAAAAGCCAGTGCGGTGCTTTTTTAATGATACACATTGTTTGCCATTAACCTCAAGAGTTATTCCACGCTAAGTGTGTGTGTGTGGGGGGGGGGGGGGGGGGGGGGGGGGTCTACTCAGGATCAGGGGACAAACAAACGACACCCTCATCCTTTTATCCATTACATACATCACCTTTCGTGACTTTGACGTTTACATTTGTGAATTTCTGTGTTTTTACCGGCCGATAAAGAGAGAAAAAAAAAAAAAAAAAAAACTTGCTACGATGCCGCTAAGTCGCGACAAAGTCCTCCAGTCAGCAGATATTGGCAGGAAGTGAGTAGTCGGTCATGGTCGCTCAGCTAAATCCCCTGACTGGGTATGAAGGCTGGCCTTTTGCTAAGCTAACACATTCCCTCCCCATGCAATGTGATTATTGGTTCTATATTTTTCACGGCATACAAATGTGATCTAAGGCTCGCTCGTCGTCTCGGCCTAACTTAGCGCACACGTACACGCACTCTGGGATTTATGCAGGAAAATATCCACTTGTTTATTATTGTTTGACATTTAAGAAAACAGAAAATGTAGCTTTTTTTTAGCGCGATGAAGCGATATTAAATGTCTTTGCATATATTGAGCTGAAGTCGGATTTTTTTTCCCACGCAATTTCTTACAGAGCGATGAGTACGTCGTCTCGGGTCTTCTGTTATTAATATGTCAGGTATTGATATTGATATAAAGATCAGGTAAAAAAATCTCGATGGATGCAGATGTGGCATTTGGCGGTGTTGGTGGTACTGCTACAAATCCCGACTGTGTTTTCTATTCCGCGCTCTAGCAGTCCAAATTGTACATCGATATTTATATTTCCGTTGGGCCTATGCAAGAAATCAGGTGATCTGAAGAGTTTCGTGCATGCATTTGTTGTAATATACGACATTTTGTGGTTCTAAAGTACAGGGTCAGGCAAAATGATATGGCATATTTGTAGGTTAAATAAAAGGCAAATAAAGTAAAGTAACAAAAAAAGTTTTGTTTTGATTTTCATTTAAATTAATTTGTTTTGATAAACGTTTCCATAATGAAAGTGCCATGCTCACCGGAATTGAATTATATGAAAAAAAAATGGCATATGTACTTTTTGAAAATAAAAACACTTTAGTTTTACTTTATTTGCCTTTTATTTAACCTACAAATGTACCAGTTTTCTGAATTGTTTGGCAGTTTTGTGGTTCTAAAGTACAGGGTCAGGTAAAATGATACAGTATTTTTAGGTTAAATAAAAGGCAAATAAAGTAAAGTAACAAAAAAAGTGTTTTGATTTTTGTTTCAATTAATTTGTTTTGATAAACGTTTCCATAATGAAAGTGCCATGCTCACCGGAATTGAATTATATGAAAAAAAATGGCATATTTACTTTTCGAAAATAAAAACACTTTAGTTTTACTTTATTTGCCTTTTATTTAACCTACAAATGTACCAGTTTTCTGAATTGTTTGGCGGTTTTGTGGTTCTTAAGTACAGGGTCAGGTAAAATGACACAGCACATTTGTAGGTTAAATAAAAGGCAAATAAAGTAAAGTAACAAAAAAAGTGTTTTGATTTGCGTTTCAATGCAGATCCAGTAGCTCTGAAATTGGTAACCCATAACAAAACGGTGTTTTTTTGAAAATAAAAACACTTTAGTTTTACTTTATTTGCCTTTTATTTAACCTACAAATGTACCAGTTTTCTGAATTGTTTGGCGGTTTTGTGGTTCTAAAGTACAGGGTCAGGTAAAATACAGCACATTTGTAGGTTAAATAAAAGGCAAATAAAGTAAAGTAACAAAAAAAGTGTTTTGATTTTCGTTTCAATGCAGATCCAGTAGCTCTGAAATTGGTAACCCATAACAAAATGGTGTTTTTTTTTTAAATAAAAACACTTTAGTTTTACTTTATTGCCTTTTATTTAACCTAAAAATGTACCAGTTTTCTGAATTGTAGCCAACAATATTCCTCTCTGTTACCAGTCCATATTTTAAAGACATTTTACCTTCCCTCGTGCCACCAAAGCTTTAAATTATTCATCATTCCAAAGAGTTCCACTCGTACTAAAATAAAAATATATTGCATTTCCTGTCTCGCCGTGTGTTTTTCTTGCAGTTAACAGTAATGGCCGGGACATTTCCCATGACATTTGGAGGTTAATTTGCACCGGTTTCACGGTCATTTATTGACGGGAGGGCTCCGAAATTAACATTCACCACGCTTTTTATTGACAGGAGTGTCTAATAACCAATCAGACGCAAGCCGGACGACCAGCACGGAAGTGGATCTATACAACAGAACGAGAGGCAATAAGAAATGCTGGGGTGAACTTTCTCGTTAGCGTTCACATGCCAGCATTTTTGTCACATTGCTTTTACCAGCCAGTAGGAACTATTTTGTGCTTGGTTGATTTGGATTTTTTTTTTTCCGCCCTATCAAAAAAAAAAAAAAAAGCGACAAGCTGCAGGTTCCGGAACAATGTCCCGTGTTCGAAAACGTGTTCTGCATTTGGACACAAATGTCATCAGCAAAACGAGGAAATTAGTTTGAGGCTGTAAAAACACGTAACCGTTTTTTTTTTTTTTTTTTTCTGACCTCTTTTCTAATTCCCAGCTTCTCCGCTCGCAGCCTTATCTCACCGCTCGCTGTTGTGCTGCGCCGTGGATCATTTTCCACAAGCGCACACATCCAGCGCGACACGCCACCACCTCACAGTGAAAATATGCTTATGTTCAAAGGAGTTCTAATGTGGAGTGATGGGCGGGTCCACGCTAGCCTCGCAGTCGCTGACACGCAGCTGTCTTTGCCGTAAATCTTTGCGGCAAATCCACTCGGGAGGGGAGAGAAAAAAAAAAAAACGACTTTTTGCAGCACTTCAGCTGTGAGAGTCAACTACTCCATTTTAGTCCTCAATACACTTTTGAGATGTAGTTTATGTAGACGCAAAAACCCTAATTATTGTGATTGACATATGAATCATGTCAATACAATCAAAGGAGTACTAGGGCTGGGTTAAACGATTATTTTTGTAATCGATTAATCTTGAAAACAGTTTTTCGATGCATCAATTAATCTAACATTTTAATTTAATTTTTAAAACCGATTTGATTCGATTTCCATTCGACTATCGATTATCTCCCCATAATTTGACATACATAACAATTAAAGTCTTTTAAAAAATTAAAATAAATTAAATTAAATTAAATTAAATTAAATTAAATTAAATTAAATTAAATTAAATTAAATTAAATTAAATTAAATTAAATTAAATTAAATTAAATTAAATTAAATTAATTCAAATTGAATTGAACAATACAACAATAAAGTGCACAATGGAATCTATAATAACAATAAATATAATAAATATAATAAATATTCTTTCAATAAATAACACTATTGTGCAAAAAACCACAATCTGAATCAAAATTAAGAATGGGAACGATTAATAGATGATCGATAATTGATCATTAAGAATTTCGACAATCACGTAATTTTTTTCGATTTTTTTCGCCATTCTAAAAAAAATAATTCTCAGTGCCGATGCATCGACGTGCAGTTCTTGCGTCGACTTATTTTTTGTGTCGATGTCATCGACGTCCCAGCCCAACGAAACTGGTTTAGCTATGGTTTATAACCATATCAGTGCCATGTTTCTATTCAACACTCGAGCAGCAGTTTTTCCAACCAATGTTGCCATTTGACTCCAGTACGTTTATGCAAGAACCAAGCAAGAAGATACGGGTACAATGTTTCTTTTCAATGCTCTACTATTGTTATAGTTGCTTGTATATTTGTCAGACCTGCATCAGTTTTCTTTGCGGCTCTCTACAAGTTTAAATTTTAAATTAATATTACTAATTTCCTCAAATCTTGCAAGAATTCAGCTGAAGTAAAACAAAACCTGCCTCAAGAAGCTGGTTTAACTGTGGTTTATTATCATATCAGTGCCATGTTTCTATTCAGCATTCTAGCAGCAGTTTTTTTTTTAGCAGCCAGTCCTGTTGTTCGCCCCCTGTAGGTTTATTCAAGAACCAAGCAAGAGCTATACCGGTACCATGTTTCTTTTCAGTGCTCTACTACCCAAAATATCATGACCAATATTGCCTTTATATTTGTCAGACCTGTATCAACTTTCTATACAGCTCTCTACTAGTTTAAAAATTTAAACCAATTTTACTCATTGTGGTTTATTTATGTTCGATGACATCAGTGTCGTGTTACTTTCCAGCAAATTAAATTGTATCAAACAAGCTTCCACTTTACCGAGATCCTGTTTCTTTGCAGCACTCTACCCGTCTGATGTTATTGCTCTGTATCAATGCAAAAAGATGGCCGAGTTACAGTAACTGATATCATTGAACATGTTTATTTTCCATGCTAAAGCAGTCAAAATATTAGTAAATATTTGACATTTGCCTGTGTCCTGTTTCTCGTCAGCGCTCTACCAGTTGGCCATATTGGTTGAGATTGATCATAGTATCAGTGTTGTTTCTTTTAATTGTCCTAGCAGTCAAAATGGACAAATAGATAATTTCTATTCATAGCTTTGCGGTTCTAAAGTAGGTTTTCTATTCGGCGCTCGAGCAGTTTTACCTAAATATTTATTTCCTTTGTGTGTTGCAAGAATCTAAGTCTAAGACCACAATTGTTATGTTTCTCACAAATTTCAACTACTCTATCTTCACGCTAGCTTCTCATCAGCGCTCTAACAGTCCCCCCCAACAGTTTGGCTAAGTTGACGCAACAAAGTTGTTGATTTTGACTGCATTCCGACACGGTGTAGCTACAGCAGTAACACAATCAGTACAAATGACTTTACAATACTCCGGGGTCAAACGTCACACAGCTACATTTTCTCGTTAGCGCTCCACCAGTTGCAGATTTCAGCGTTTTTTTTTTTTTTCTGCTCGTTGCTAATCTGTGACGGCTTTGTGGCTTTGACACAATGTCATCTTCCGCAGTTAAGTAGTTCAATTGTCGCATTTATCACCGCGGCTCGTCTCTATGCGTGCAACAACAAATTAAAGCAGCTACAAAAAAAAAATATTCATATTTTTCCTGCGTAATGAATGTTCTATTATTTATACAATAAATTATGGATGGATTCGAGGGCAGCCCGGGAAAAAAAAAAAAACGACAGTTCGCCATCAATCCTCGTTTGAATGGTGCGCCACCACGTCGGGACGCTAACCGCCGCCGTTATTACCTGCACTCAGCGTCATTTAAGGGCAAATTTTCCCAAAACGCTGATTAAAAGATGCATAGTTCAGTGATTCGGTGTCATTGAAAGAGCTTTTTGGATTCATGCACTTTGGAACTTCACATGTGGCGGCGACGGCGACGTTCACACGGATCCGAGATAGGCGGGAAACATTATTCATGGTGTTTTTTTCATTTTTTTTTTCATCTTAACTCCACTTTATTAGCTTATTTGATTCCCCATTCTCCTCATAGTTGATTCAATACATTCCATATTTGCATAAAACTGTCCGGTAAGATTATCTTCACTTATTCCATCTATCCTAAGAGTCACCTTGTTCAGGATCTTATAGGAATAATGAGATTTTAAATTGGAAGACACTCACACAGAGAATGAGGCATTTACAGTTAATTCATCTCATTGAGTTACATTGCTTAGAGGTATTGGAGGGTTTAGATTTTCATTCAAGCATCATATTTAACAGTGTCTGCCCCCCCCCCGTCCCCGTCCCCCCAGCCCCTACTCTCGCTCCATCATTCCACTTTACTGGCATTGAAATTTAAATGGCCCGAGCCTGACAGATCCAATATTGCCACACACTGTTGCTGTTTTTCCCTCCCAGCAAATATATTCTCCCAATCGTTAGCGCCGTCTTTTTTTTGCGTTGCTCGTCTCCAAATATTTAAAATACGCAATTTCTAGAAAGAGATGCAAAAAAAAAAAAAGGGACAAAAAAGAAAAGGGGTGGTGGTGAGGGAGGGAGGGAGGGGGAGAAGGCGGGTTAATTGGCTTTTTATGACTCCAATTAAATAACATTATGCATATACTGGCTTAACGGCTTATGTGTGGCCTCTATTAACAATGTCCTCTTGATTGGTTCTTTGGCTTAAGGTCCACAACTCGTAGAAAGTGTCGTGGCGGCGTTGCGGAGAGGAAGAGCAGCGGCGTGACAGGAAGTCTGAGACAATACTGTTCCTTCCACACAATAAAAAAAAAATAAAACAATCAAATCGACTGTTTAATGACGCAGAATAGTGGCGCCATTTCCTTCCAAAACTTCAACTCGATCCAAGGACGAGATGTACGTCAAGCCAACTATTGTGTCAATCCAAAACGCTCCTGAACTAGACTGTTTTGTGCATAGACATTAAAGGAGAGATTATGGGCAGAAAAAAATAAATGTAATTTGACCCTTCTCTGTTTATTGACGCTTTTCCTTTGTCTGAAGCAAGTACTACTACGTATTATTTCCATCTATCATGAATTAACTACATTGGGAACATTCAAGGTGAGATTGTGGGCAGAAAATTGTAACATCTGGGAAAAAAAAACTTAATTTGACACTTCTCTACTGTTCATTGACACTTTTTCTTTGTCTGAAGCAAGTACTACTACGTATTATTTCCATCTATGCCGAATTAACTACATTGGGGACTTTCAAGGTGAGACTGTGGGCAGAAAATTGTAACATCTGGAAGAAAAAAAAAACTTCATTTGACACTTCTCTACTGTTTATTGACGCTTTTTCTTTAGCTGAAGCAAGTACTACTACATATTATTTCCATCTATGCTGAATTAAATACATTGGGGACATTCAAGGTGAGATTGTGGGCAGAAAATTGTAACATCTGGAAGAAAAAAAAAACTTAATTGGACACTTCTCTACTGTTCATTGACGCTTTTCCTTTGGCTGAAGCAAGTACTACTAAGTATTATTTCCATCTAACCCGAATTAACTACATTGGGGACATTCAAGGTGAGATTGTGGGCAGAAAATTGTAACATCTGGAAGAAAAAAAAACTTAATTTGACACTTCTCTACTGTTCATTGACACTTTTCCGTTGGCTGAAGCAAGTACTACTACGTATTAGTTCCATCTATCCCGAATTAACTACATTGGGGACATTCAAGGTGAGATTGTGGGCAGAAAATTGTACAATAAATAAATAAATAAACAAATCAAGAATAAAGAAAATCAATCAGTAATAAATAAATAAAATAATAATAGTAATATAATAATACTATAATAAATAGCCAAAAAAGTTACCACTTCCACACGGATAGGGAGGATAACTATTAACAGTTATTTAACCTTTAACATGAACATGAATCAAATGTAATAATTTTTTTCTGGGTACATGATACCATACAGCATCCATATCAAACTAACATTAAACTTTCATATCAAGGCAAGGGCCTCAAAGTAGTGTCCTGCGGGCCACATTTGGGACCCCTGCTTTAGAAGGTGCCTATCAAAAAAAAATCCCTGATTTCCTTTGTTTTTTCCGGCCATTTTGCCTCGCCAACAGCGTCTTTCAATAGTTAAAAGTAACAATCTCCATACATTGAAATGATCAGTGACTGCCACACACTCAGTAGCGCTACATGCAACTCTTGAAAGGCTTAAAAAAAAAAAAAAAAGTAAAAAACATGGCCATTAGGGCCGCCTGTGATATGTTGAAAGAGAACAAGAGGGAGTGAGAAATGAAAGAGGGAAGAGGAAAAACAAGCATGTGCCTGTCCTGAAGCGCGACTCCTGAGGTGTTAACTAATCTCTGGTGGCCAGTCCACGGCGCTGCCTCCTCTAATTGCTCCCCGTATTTCAGTCTGCGGCGAGAGAGCAGCCATTGTAGCGAGCGCCCAGTCAGCCCCCAGAGGTCTCACACCTTCATTATCACTCTTTATTGCACAACCTTATACTGGCACTTGGCACCAAACAGCCTGCCCGTTAAAAATAGAGCCTCCTTCTCCCCTCTCCTTTTGCTGGTTTCACTTTTAATTACTAACACCGAGCCAAAGTCCTCAGCAGGCCCTGAGTGCTTCTTTTCTCCACCCCCCCCCACACACCCACCCACCCCTTCACTAATTAAAGCCAGGATGGAGCTTATTGAAGGGACCCTGACTCTGTGCTCTCATCTATTATTAAGAGGCCAGGACAAATCATTTTCAAATTTATATGCTGAAAAAACCGTCCGGGGACTGACACAAGGTGGTAAAGGTTTGGGGGGGGGGGGGGGGGGGGGGGGGGGTGAAATGATGCTGAACACATGGATTGAGGGGGGGATATTTATGTACAGATTATTAGGTCCATTCACAATGTTCAATACAACAGCTGTACCGTATACATTCATAAACAACCAAAGCAACATGAGATAATTAGTGCATGTGTACCTAATATTGTGACCAACGAGTGCACTTTTAATGTAACATGACGTTATGGTTCTGCAGCCAAATATGGTACCAAATATTTAAGACTAAATATGGTGGCAGAATTACAAATATTGCAATTTTTATATTGAATTGGGTATAAATACCTTGCTGAGTGTAATACAGAGAGTAATACAGAGTTCTAGTGTACCTAATGTTATGGCCCAGGAGTGTTTGTATCGTAGCATAGCACAAAAGTTATCAAGCCGTACTTTTGGTGTCAATCTGGTTTTAAAAATGTTAACTATTGCAATTTTTATATTGAATTGGGTATAAATACCTTGCTATGTGTAATACAGAGTTCTAGTGTACCTAATGTTATGGCCCAGGAGTGTTTGTATCGTAGCATAGCACAAAAGTTATCAAGCCGTACTTTTGGTGTCAATCTGGTTTAAAAATGTTAACTATTGCAATTTTTATATTGAATTGGGTATAAATGCCTTGCTATATGTAATACAGAGTTCTGGTGTACCTAATGTTATGGCCTAGGAGTGTTTGTATTGTAGCATAACACAAAAGCTATCAAGCCGATTTTAACAGAACTTGGTGGAAGTTATTACGGCGGGTCATGTAAGAAGTCATGCGATTTTGGTGTCAATCTGGTGTAAAAATGTTAAATGTTGCAATTTTTGTATTAGATTTGGTCCCCTTACGTCCCCTATCTCGCTGTACATGTTTGTAATAGAGCAATACAAAATGCAGAAACTGTCAAGCCAATTTACACAGAACTTTTACGATGAGTCGTACCATTTTGGCCTAAATCTGGTGAAAAATGCTAATTGCTAAATAAATGCTGAATATTGCAATTTGGCTCTCCATCATTTCACTGTACACATCCAAGGTATTTTATTGTGAATGAGTGTTTTTATTGCATCATAACACAAAAACCAAGAAGCCGATTTTAACAGAACTTGGTGGAAGCTATTACGACGGGTCATGTAAGAAGTTGTGCGATTTTGGTGTCAATCTGGTGTAAAAATATTAAATGTTGCAATTTTTATATTAGATTTGGCTTAAGTCCCCTATCTCAGTGTACATGTTTGTAATAGAGCAATACAAAATGCAAAAACTGTAGAGCGGATTTACACTGAACATGGAAGACTTTACGACGAGTCAGGTATGAAGCCGTACAATTTTGGCTTAAATCTGGTGAAAAATGCTAATTGCTAAAAAAATGCTGAATATTGCAATTTGGCTCTCTGTGTAAATATCATCATCCATGCCTATATGTAATGCAGACTTTTAGTGTATTTAATGTGGCCGATGACTGCGTTTGTACATCAGTGTACCACAAAAGCTACTAAGCAAATTTTAACAGAACTCGGTACAAGGTCTTAGCATGGGTTAAGTCAAAAATCCTACAATTTTGGCTTAAATCCGGTTTAAGTATACACACTAAATCCATTGCATATAGCATGAATGCCTCATCTCAATATGCAATTGGCAGTTCACAGCAGGACAGCAACTGAAAACAACATGGAAGCAGTGACGGATCAATGCTGAACGTGCACGATGCTACTGCATACCCGGCATCGATCCCGTGTCTTCTGTGTAAACAGCGGTGCAACAAAATAGCGTATATAAACAGCATGGCGGCAATGCAAGAGCACAACGTTCCGGCCGGATTCATGTTCTCGCCGATTAGCTGGCTCGCTCGCCACTAACCCCCCCACCACCCCCGGCGGTTGGTACATTCTTAATTGTCTAAACAGTCCCGACCCCCGACAGCTGCACAGGTGAGGGAGCGAAAAGACCAGCCTTTCAGCTGCGGCGCCAGCTGGCTGCAAAACATCAAGTCTGAGAGAGACACTTCAAGCAAAGATGGCGGCTCTTTTAAAACAACTATACCCGCATAGCGACACACTTAGCTTAGCATGAAGCAAAAAAAAAAAAGCATCAGAATGACAATTTAATGGATGCTATACTGGACGCCGGCGTCCGCACGCGGGATAAGTAACACGCAATTAGAGACAAAGGATGTTCATCTCGACTCTCTTAACCTTTAATAGGAGGAGGTGTTGAATGGGAGGAATAATGAATTTAGCTGCGAGGAAGAGGAAGAATAAGAGGAAGGAACAGTCCCTTAGCCTTAACGAGCAGCTCACATCGTCAGGGCAATTAGTCACTGTCATATGAGGGCAAATGTAGAAGCCTTTGCATGCTTGTTAAGTAAAAAACTTACATAAGGGTCACTGACTCCCAAAGACAAATGCAGCGCAGAACGTTTGGAGCGTGAAAATAAACCTCAATCTAGGACGTTTTTAATAGAACTCTGCTGGTAATACGACTCAATATAATTACTAGAAAATAATATGGCATAACAATATGTATTAAAAACATCCGATTTGAAAGGCATTTACAGTATTTAACACCTTAACATAGTATATCAAAGTGTATTTCCGTGTTATATTGTATTTATTTACAATATTAATTCTTAGAAAATGTAATGACATATTTATATGCCTAAAAATTTAATAATTAATACAAATTTATAATTAATAATAAGAATTAAATAATTGCCAAATACAAGGGTGAAAAGTCTTGAACCAGTCATGATGTGACTAAAAAATAAAATAAAAACATACAAATAATTAAAAAAAATAATAATTAATCATTAATAATAATAATTGGTAAATAATTGCTAAATAAAAGGGTGAAGAGTCTTGAACCAGTCATGATGTGACTGAAAAATAAAATAAAATAAAAACGTAAAAATAATAAAAAATAATAATAAATAATAATTAATCATTAATAATAATAATTGGTAAATAATTGCTAAATAAAAGGGTGAAGAGTCTTGAACCAGTCATGATGTGACTAAAAAATAAAATAAAATAAAAACATAAAAATAAGAAAAAAATAATAATAAATAATAATTAATCATTAATAATAATAATTGGTAAATAATTGCTAAATAAAAGGGTGAAGAGTCTTGAACCAGTCATGATGTGACTAAAAAATAAAAAAATAAAAACATAGAAATAATAAAAAAGTAATAATAATAATTAATCATTAATAATAATTGGTAAATAATTGCTAAATAAAAGGGTGAAGAGTCTTGAACCAGTCATGATGTGACTAAAAAATAAAAATACATAAAAATAATTTTAAAAAATAAGAATTAATCATTAATAATTGCTAAATGATTGCTAAATACAAGGATGAAGAGTCTTGAACCAGTCATGATGTGCTATACATATCACTATATTGACACTTACTATGGTACACATTATGTCATTGGATGGTATGAAATAAAGTAAATACATTAAAAAAAATAATATAATAAATTTTTTAATAGTTTTAAAAAAATTAAATTCGGAAAGCAGGAAGTGAACAAATGTAACAGTTACTGATTGTAAAAGTACCAGATGGAGGGGTAGGATTTAATAAGCTTTGCTTCTTCCTACTCCTTTTGGACATGTGGAACTGTGAACTGATTATGTGATGCATTCAATTGTAATCTGATGCATGTTCAAATGAAATTAAACCATTACCATAACTTAGCGGGTGTTTAGCATCAACAAGTCTAATTCTAATAAAAGTTTTTCATCACTGGCTTCAGATGTGCGGCAGCCCGAAGAACAAAAGGCGAATTTCACCGCCGCTCAATGAATTTAATTCCCCATTTCTATGCATTATAAATGTACATTTCTTTCAGGGAGGATTTCTCCAATTTGTGCGGTCGAGGGGGGGCGAGGGGGGGGGGGGGCGGCGGTGTCGGGTATATATGGGTCAGAGACCCCGGCGCCTTATCAGTAATTCGCCATTGCCTGGTTATTAAGGACAGCTTAGGTGGAGAGGGCTGGAGTAGCAGGAGGGGTTGAGGTGAATTGATTGCCTGTGGACATGTTAAACATGACCCTGCCAGGCCTCCACTCCACCGCTAAAACGTGCCAACCTGTGCGCCTCACTCCAAGTAATCAGCTGTAGAGTCTTTAATAACATTCAGAAAGTACCCCCCCCCCCTTCTTTCCAACACACTTCTCCCCCTTAGGGACAAGTTGGAAATAATCGAAAGCCGCGAGGCAAGAGACATTTACACTCTTAGAAACGTTCTTGGAGGTTCATTCATTCATTCATTTTCTAACGCTTTTTTCCTCACGAGGGTCGCGGGGGTGCTGGAGCCTATCCCAGCTGTCTTCGGGCGAGAGGCGGGGTACACCCTGGACTGATGGCCAGCCAATCACAGGGCACATATAGACAAACAACCATTCATACTCACATTCATACAATTTGTTGTCGCTAATTAACCTAGCATGTTTTTGGAATGTGGGAGGAAACCGGAGTACCCGGAGAAAACCCACGCATGCACGGGGAGAACATACAAACTCCACACAGAGATGGCCGAGGGTGGAATTGAACTTGGGTATCCTAGCTGTGAGGCCTTTGCGCTAACCACTCTACATTGTGCATCCCTTTTATTTCCTTTTATTTACAAATTTGGGTAATAAGAGTTTAAAAGTCAATATAGGGGTGTTATTTCATGTCTAGAGGGCTCTAATGTTCATCACACAGGGCACATATAGACAAACAACCATTCACACTCACATTCATACCTATGGACAATTTGGAGTCGCTAATTAACCTAGCATGTTTTTTGGAATGTGGGAGGAAACCGGAGTACCCGGAGAAAACCCACACATGCACGGGGAGAACATGCAAACTCCACACAGAGATGGCCGAGGGTGGAATTGAACTCAGGTCTCCTAGCTGTGAGGCCTTGGCGCTAACCACTCTACATCGTGCAGCCCCTTTTATTTCCTTTTTACAAATTTGGGTAATAAGAGTTTAAAAGTCAATATAGGGGTGTTATTTCATGTCTAGAGGGCTCTAATGTTCATCACACAGGGCACATATAGACAAACAACCATTCACACTCACATTCATACCTATGGACAATTTGGAGTCGCTAATTAACCTAGCATGTTTTTGGAATGTGGGAGGAAACCGGAGTACCCGGAGAAAACCCACGCATGCACGAGGAGAACATGCAAACTCCACACAGAGATGGCCGAGGGTGGAATTGAACTCGGGTCTCGTAGCTGTGAGGCCTTTGCGCTAACCACTCTACATCGTGCAGCACCTTTTATTTACAAATTTGGGTAATAAGAGTTTAAAAGTCAATATAGGGGTGTTATTTAATGTCTAGAGGGCTCTAATAATGCTTAAATATTCATTAATTTTCTACCACTTGTCCACACGAGGGTCGCGGGGGTGCTGGAGCCTATCCCAGCTGTCTTTGAGCGAGAGGCGGGGTACACCCTGGACTGGTGGCCAGCCAATCAGAGGGCACATATAGACAAACAACCATTCACACTCACATAATAATGGTAATAATAATAATAATGAAAATAATAGAGAACAGGCTGAGTAGGTGTAAGATATGCTAACACAATGCTAATTCATTCATTAATTCATTCAATCAAACCCTGGTCCTCCTTGCTGTGAGGTCTGTGTGCTAACCACTCGACCGCGGTGCCGGTTCTTGGAGGTAAAAAAAAAAAAGCACTGAAGTTGTTGTTCACTGTTTAGCACGTTGGAAAGTCATCTGCTTGCAGCAGCCGGCTAATTACGGGTTGCATGGGGGGGGGTGCGAACTACCCCACCCTCGTAAAAAAAAAAATAAAAAAAAAGGGGGGGGGGGGGTGGTTCCCCTTGATTAGGGCCGACTCGGGAGGTGAAGCCCCCTCTGCAAACAGCAGATTGAAGTTCATGACGGGGGTCTCAGCTGCCGCCCGCCCGGTCATGAATTGCCGGCTGCGAGAAGGTGTTGACAGCAGCAGCTGGACATCACAAAGTGATGAAAAGGAAAAGCCGCCGAAACGCTCCGCTGGGGACAGGACAGACTGGGAGGGGTGGAAGGGGGGGGGCGTGCTTGGTCATCTGCTGGATGGAAGCAGAACTGCAGCAGATCTGCTTTGACCTTCACGTGTACTTGGAAGAGTCGGACCGAATATTCGAGCGGGAAACTTTTCTCTTGTTTCAGGCAAGATTTTATTTATTACGTGGCAGCAAAACTGAGAAAGTCAGTATAAACAGATTAGCATCGCTAGCTAGGCCTTATCACTCTCCATCCTCCACATGTTCAAGGTCAAAGGTCACATAAGTCCCCGTTTTCGTAGCTGTTTCGGGCAATGCCTGAAACGAATGAATGACTTGATTCTCGTAAATTCATGACTTTAGTTTCGTAATATCACAAGTTTTTTATCGGAAAAGTAAAGTACGACTTGATTCTAGTCAATTCACGACTTTCGTTTCGTAATATCACAAGTTTTTTCTCGTAAATGTACAGTACGACGAGATTCTCGGAAATTTGAAAAATTATTTTTGTTTATTTTTCGTAAATTCAGGACTTTTGTCTCATAATGATTATTTTTCTCGTAAATCTAAGACTATTCTCGTAAATTCACAACTTTAGTTTCGTAATATCAAGTTTCTTCTCGTCAAAGTAAAGTACGACCTGATTCTCGTAAATGTGTCTATTTTTGTAATTACAAGTTTTTTTCTTGTAACTGTACGACTTGATTGTGTTAATATTACAAGTTTCTCATATCAGTACAACTTGGTTCTTGGAAATTTGCAAAAAATTATTTTTAGTAAATTCACGACTTTAGTCATATGAGATTTTTGTCTTGTAAATCTATTGTAATCTATTTTCGTAAATGTACAACTTTTTTTCGTAATTAGAAGTTTTTTCTTGTCAATGTACGACTTGATTCTCGTAAATTTACAACTTTACTCATGTAATACCGCAGCTTTTTTCTTGTAAATGTACGACTTGATTCTTGTAAATTCACAACTTTAGTTTCATCGTATTACAATTTTTTTTCGTAAACGTAAGAGTTGATGATGAGTTTCATCATTATTCGACAAATGATGAATGACTTGTGGGTACTTGCTAAGTCCCGCCCATGTCTTGCAAACATAATTCCGTTCAAATTTTACACACATGCTAGTTCACAAAAAGTGTGTTTTCTCCCTTTTAGTTGGGAACTGATATTTTCCTAAAACTTTCCTTAACTACTGCTGATTATGAAAGAACAGAAAAATGTAGAAACAAACGGGTGTAACATGGCGGGTACTAAAGGGGTTATCTTAATGAGTGAAACCCCCGTAGGTTGGATGGACTTGAAATTTCTCCAACAACTCTAGAAAACCCCAACTTTGGACCTAACTTTCAGGGACTGACAAGCACTTGCGTTCAATTGGGGTAAAGTTGTTTGAAAAACATGGCTGCCGTCATCCAAAATGGGTCAATACCCACTTGTGTAATGATGCTAAAAATTTGAGGATATCAATATTATGTGTAGCCTAGCATGTCTTCAACAGCACAAATGTTATTTACAGTCTGTCAATTTTCACTCAATTTATGACCTTTGTTTTTGTATTCAAATGATGAAGAATGACATGAGACAGGCCTTTTACACTGGCTCTCTGACCCCCACCCCCTACACACCCACACCCACCCATTGTCCTCTCAGCTCCACAATGGTGAGTGATGTTATTGGAAATGAGGTGTGTGTGTGTGTTTGATGAATAGAGATGGTGCCCTAAGGTGAGGACAGACTATATTGGTGTGATTCTACTATTCACTATTAATGAAGTGCCTTAAGGTGCAAATTAGCTTTTAATGGGTGTTACTTTACTAGCTTGCTGCCACCAAATACAAAGAAAGACACTTTTTCTTTCTTTTTTTTTTTTTTTGGGAGGAGCGGTGGAGAAAAAGCAATTACAATATGTATCGTCTCCGGTTATGGTGAAATAAAACAAATATTAGCCATCAAAAGACTGGGGGGGCGTGTCGGGGGAGGCGGGTGGGTTAGTTCACATTGGAGAGATTCACTTGACATGAGCGTGCAGTATGTTACACATGTGCATGTTTGCCATGTTTGTTTGTCAAAATATGGAAAAAAAAAAGAGGAAAAAATATATTATAATAATATATTTATTTTCTTAGAATGCAAAATTAAAAGTATATCTAGTCCATTCATCCATTTTCTATGCTGCTTATCCTCACTGGGGTATGCTGGAGCCTATCCCAGCTGTCTGCGGGCGAGAGACAAGGTACACTCTGGACTGGTGGCCAGCCAATCACAGGGCACATATAGACAAACAACCATTCACACTCACATTCATACCTATGGACAATTTGGAGTCGCTAATTAACCTAGCATATTTTTGGAATGTGGGAGAAAACCGGAGTACCCGGAGAAAACCCACGCATGCACGGGAAGAACATGCAAACTCCACACAGAGATAGCCGAGGGTGGAATCGAACTCAGGTCTCCTACCTGTGAGGCCTTTGCGCTAACCACTCTACAATGTGCAGCCCCTTTTATTTCCTTTTATTTACAAATTTGGGGAATAAGAGTTTAAAAGTTAATATAGGGGTGTTATTTCATGTAGAGGGCTCTAATAATGCTTAAATATTCATTCATTTTTTACCGCTTATCCTCACGAGGGTGGTGAGAGGGTGCTGGAGCCTATCCCAGCTGTCTTCGGGGCGAAAGGCGGGGTACACCCTGGACTGGTCGCCAGCCAATCACAGGGCACATATAGACAAACAACCATTCACACTCACATTCATACCTATGGACAATTTGGAGTCATCAATTAATCTATCTATCTATCTGGGCTGAAAAAAATTCTGGCCTCAGGTTGGGGGTTCATAACATAAAATAATAATATATTATGTTTTGTAAATCTCAATATGTCAATATTGGCTGCATAATTTGTTTTCGGCCCGCCACTGATACAATTGGACCGCCATAAATAAATCTTATTTGTGGTCTTATTGGACACTTTTGGATAGACTAAGATGTATTGTAGTATCGGAAGAGTATTTTTGCTCTGTATTTCCTTGCACTTGATCTAAAGTATCAAAAAAATAAATCCAATTAAAATAACCCAATTACATTCCTCCTTAACGAGACAGCAGCCACAAGCTAATGAGTGAGCAGATTGTTGTGTTAAGTTTTTTGGATAATTTTTTTTTGTTTCCCTCTGTATGTGTCAGCGCCACTCTGCAAAAAAAAAAAAAAAAATCAATTGGCTTATTGATCCCCCCCGACTAATTAGGCAAAGATAAATGGTTGAACTAAATACATACACCCTTTGTAATGACCCGATAGAGTGCACGGCACCGTAATTGACTTGCGCATGATAGCACGCCACCTTTCCGGCGGAGGTCGGGAGGCCGGAAACGAGCCTTCGACGTTTGATTTATTTATTTTTCGGATTTTCTTAGCATGTCTCAAAGTGTGTTTTTTTTGTCTGTGTATATGTGTGTGTGTGTGTGTGATCAAACGCTAATTAGCGTGAGCTGACATCGGCGCTAGCCCGGGTGGTGGGTGGGGGTGGGGGGTCAAAGATCACGGATGACGGCGAGAAGGGGGAGGAAGTGCCTCATTAGCTGGTATCAAATCTAAACGCATCACTTGTAATGTATTTTTATAAATAATAATAATAATAATAATAATAATGCAGATTGACAACTAGGGGGCGCCCTCTTTCATTGCCTATTTTCCCTGGAAGCCCGAAATATGAAAGAAATAAATTTATATGCTCTCCCCTCCCATTCCAAGTCCCTCACACTCACAAAGTACCCTTGTTGACTCAATTGGATTAGCACTAATATGTAAACACAGGAGGTAATCCTCTAATGAGAGCGGAGGAGGGAGTCAGACATAAAAAAAAAAAAAGGCAAATAAATAAGTTAAAATAGCCCAAATGTCGGCAGGTGTCCGCCGCCAAAGATGGTGACGTACGCGGCGGAAGCAGCGATTAGAGTTGGGGGATATTGTAAAGCGTGCGCCGACCCCGCCAGGTGACAGCGTAATTACTGGCTTGTAACTTAGCGGGATAATAGGAACACGGCCCCCGGGGGATAAGACAAAGACCTGTTAATTATTAAAGCTCACGTCAGACCCCACACACCAGAGACTGGCAATTATTCGTGTTGTTGTTCTTGTTTGTGCTTAAACGCCACCGCCGCCGCTCTTAATATGCTCATTAGGCAAAATGACGGCTTTTTATGACTCTTCGTTTGTTTTTTGGTTTTGTTCGACTTGTCAGATGTCGAGAGTTTTACTCAACACGCTCCATCACACCCTTTGTTCTACGCAAACCCCAAAACAACAAGAGACTTTTGGCTGCATCAAGTCAAGAGGAAGTCACTTGGATGAAACCAAGTCATCATTTTTTCAGAATTATGGAGAAAAAAATAAGAGAAACCTTACAAAAATTACATTTTTTTCCCTCCAAAAAATAAAATAAAAATTGTCTTACAGGGATGTATATTTTACACAATTTTACAAAAAGTTGTCCATATGGTTTGGGGGGGGGTCTCATAAGAAAAAAAATGTTTTTTTCTGAGCATAGTATTTTTGAAGGAAAAAAATCAATATTTTCTTAAAGTAACTTTTCACAGAATAAAGTCCAAAAATGTTTACAAAAAAGTTTTTCAAGCAATAGTTAGCAAATAAATGTCCTTTTGGGGGGTGGAAGGCATAATCTTGCAAGAATAATATCATATTTTTTACAAAAATAATGTTATAATTTAAATTATAACCTAGTAATAATAATATAATAATATTCACCTCAAGGTTTTTCCATAAATTAATGCATGATGGCTGTTTCACATTACCTTACATTCACATTACCACAACGCATGTAGTCAAATGATGGAGGGAAAACAAGTTCTCACATTCGTTGTGGAAGTGGTACTTTTTTTTTTTAGCTTCCTTCTTTGTCCTTCTTCCGCTCTCTGTTACAAACTCTTAAGTTTAGAATAAATATTTTGGAGTCTGACTTTCTAAAGCAATTATTAGCAAAAAAATTCAGTTTCCTTTGGGGGGGGGGCATAATCTTGCAAGAGTAATATAGGAGTAATATATTGAAAGACGAGTCCTATGTAGTACTCTAGTCACTACGAGTCAGAGACATTACCTTACATTCACAGTGAAATGACGGAGGGAAAACAAGTTCTCACATTCGGTGTGGAAGTGGTACTTTTTATTGGCTTCCTACTTTGTCCTTCTTCCCCTCTCTGTTAGAAACTCTTAAATTTAGAATAAATATTTTGGATTATGACTTTCTAAAGCAATTATTTATTTGCAAAAAAATTCAGTTTCCTTTGGGGGGGGCATAATCTTGCAAGAGTAATAGAGTAATATAATGAAATATGAGTCCTATGTAGTACTCTAGTCACTACGAGTCAGAGATATTACCTTACATTCACAGTCAAATGATGGAGGGAAAAGAAGTTCTCATATTCTGTGTGGAAGTGGTACTTTTTTTGGCTTCCTACTTTGTCCTTCTTAGAAGTTAGAAACTCTTAAGTTTAGAATAAATATTTTGGAGTCTGACTTTCTAAAGCAATTATTTATTAGCAAAGAAATGTCAGTTTCCTTTGGGGGGGGGCATAATCTTGCAAGAGTAATATAAGAGTAATATATTGAAAGACGAGTCCTATGTAGTAGTAGTACTCTAGTCACTACGAGTCAAAGAAATTACCTTACATTCATAGTCAAATGAGGGAGGGAAAACAAGTTCTCACATTCGGTGTGGAAGTGGTACTTTTTTTTGGCTTCCTTCTTTGTTTAAAGAAGTTTAAAATAAATATTTTGGAGTCTAAAACTGCGGCGCTCTAAAACAATTATTTATTAGCAAAAAAATCCTTTTTTTTTGGAGGGGGGGGGGTAAGCTTGCAAGAATTTCGTAATTTCTCCAAGAATAATGTCATTTTTTTTGTAATTAAAAAAAATGTTTTTTTATGTTTATAAGAACAGTGTGTTTTTTTAAATATAAAATGTAAAAATATAAAAATACATATAAATATAAAAAATAAAATATATAATAAATATAAATATAATGTAAAAATACATAAAAATAAAAATATGCAATAGTAAAACTCACAACTATGAGCGGCGCATTTTTCCCAGAATGCTTATCTAAACTTATCCCCACTTAATGACTTTCCGTGACATATCGGCCACAATTTAAACAGCGTAATACGCTGCAGTCAAATTTAGCAAATGTGATCGAATTAGGCGAGTACTCTTTTTTGACGCTTAGACGCCATACTTGAAGCGCTTTAATGAAAGGCGTCTGAATCAATAGCGTGAAATATTCCGTCTGAGAATGTAAATGTTAAAGAGTCGAACACGCGCCATTCAGAGACGCAACAATTACCTTCCACCCACCGACCGGCCCCCGAGCTTATTGGATTCAACATGGAGGACTTTTTAAATGCTTATTGCCATTTTGTCAGATGCTCTAATTGGACTGGTTTGAGGGACAAAAAGTGATTTAAGTTTGATGTTGCATTAAACCCCCTCATTCATTTCAAGGCTTATGTTCAATTCCGCATACAAAAAAAAAACACCAAAAAAAACAACAAAACAAACCAGCAATTAAGTTTGTTCTCATTCTATTGTGAGCCATATGCAGCTTTGGAGGGGTCGTCTTCTATCTCCTAATGGGCCCCGTGGGGACGAAGGGGTTAATTGATGCAGATGTTGATGGCTTTTCCACATGATGCGGGGAGCATCTCCCCAGTGGCTCCTATTAGAGGCACTTTTAATGAAGTGCTAAACACAAAGCTTCCCTACAACTGGCTTCTGTTCTCAGGAATACTCGGCAAAGAAAACGCTTTGCAGGGAAAAAACACACACACACACATACACACACAAAGTCCCCTAGTGTGTTTTGTTTTTTCTCAACAAGTCGAATCCTTTCAGATACCCCCCCCCCCCCCCCCACCTCTAAAATCAATGCTCCTTTCTCATCTTATGGAAGCTAGCGGAAGAAGACAGCATGAGAGGAAGTCAATCAGGGAGGTGTTAACGTTGCTTAGAGCGAGCGTGGCTGTCGCTGTGCAGGGAAGACAGAAATAAGAAAGAAATAAAAAGGGTGGATTTGAACCTCTCAATTGTGGCTGCTTCCGTCATTTCGCTCCAGTGCTGCACCTTTAACGGGATCACGGGGTAAAATCTGCTATTTAAGAAGTTGGAAATCTTAAATCTTAAACACTCCATTGTGACAGGTATTTTTAAAATGGTGGAAATAAGCAAATATTAGGTTAATGAAGTGAACAAAAACGTGTGTGTGGATTCATTCATTCATTTTCTACCGCTTTTCCTCACGAGGGTCGCGGGGGTCGCTGGAGCCTATCCCAGCTGTCTTCAGGCGAGAAGCAGGATACACCCTGGACTGGTGGCCAGCCAATCACAGGGCACATATAGACAAACAACCATTCACACTCACATTCATACCTATGGACAATTTGGAGTCGCTAATTAACCTAGCATGTTTTTGGAATGTGGGAGGAGACCCACGCATGCACGGGGAGAACATGCAAACTCCACACACAGATGGCTGAGGGTGGAATTGAACTCGGGTCTCCTACTATTTGTGAAGCCTGTGTGCTAACCACTCGCACACCGTGCAGCCCCTAAAAGGTTTTATTTCCTTTTGTTTACAAATTTGGGTAATAAGAGTTTAAAAGTCAATATAGGGGTGTTATTTCATGTCTAGAGAGCTCTAATAATGCTTAAATATTCATTCATTTTCTACCACTTATCCACACGAGGGTCGCGGGGGTTGCTGGAGCCTATCCCAGCTGTCTTCAGGCGAGAGGCGGGGTACACCCTGGACTGGTGGCCAGCCAATCACAGGGCACATATAGACAACCATTCACACTCAAAATGAATGAATATTTAAGCATTATTAGAGCCCTCTAAACATGAAATAGCACCCCTATATTGACTTTTAAACTCTTATTACCCAAATTTGTAAATACAATGAAAACCTTTTAGGGTCTGCACAGTCTCCGAGTGGTTAGCACACAGGCGTCACAAATAGGAGACCCGAGTTCAATTCCAGCCTCGGCCATCTCTGTGTGGAATTTGCATGTTCTCCCTGTGCATGCGTGGGTTTTCTCCGGGTACTCCGGTTTCCCATGCTAGGTTAATTAGCAACTCCAAATTGTCCATAGGTATGAATGTGAGTGTGAATGGTTGTTTGTCTATATGTGCCCTGTGATTGGCTGGCCACCAGTCCAGGGTGTACCTAAAGACAGCTGGGATAGGCTACAGCACCCCCCGCGACCCTCGTGTGGATAAGCGGTAGAAAATGAATGAATATTTAAGCATTATTAGAGCCCTCTAAACATGAAATAACACCCCTATATTGACTTTTAAACTCTTATTACCCAAATATGTAAGGAAAAGCAGTAGAAAATGAATGAATAAATAAAAATCCTTCTGTTTCAGATGCCATGTGATGGTTATTAGAAGCAGCCGATGTATTGTATATTAGCAATAGTCGTAGTGGAGGTTGGCTAACGTGATGCTAATGTAATGGGGCTACCAGCAAGCTCACACTCACTAAATTCTGCTCATTAAAATGACAAACCCAAACCCACACACACACACACACACACTTACTGAGGCGTGATGTTCAGCTGTGTATGGCATCTGGCCCCCGACACCCGCCCCCGGCCCCCTCATCTCACCCCCCTGCTCCCCCGAGGCCGTCATCACGTGATCACGTGCACACAAACACGACTCGTCGGGCCCAATCAAATTTGAAAACAATCAGCATCCCTTTCGTTTCCAATTTAGCCACCTGCCACAACACCCCATTAGCGTGGGCCCACCATGTACCATTAAAGCGTCGTATGGATCGAGGAAATAATAAAAAGCAGCGTCGGCCTCCTCCGTCCCGATTATCGGGAGACGGCGCTTTCAAAAGAGACATCTTAATAGCGGTGTCAGCGTATTAATTAGAAGTGTTAATGAGCTAAAAAAAAAAGCAGCCCAAATTAAATTAATGCAGCCGCAGACAGAGAGCGAAATTAGCTTCAATTTCTGTAAATGACTCTGAAGTGTGCGCAACATATCAGGCCGCTCCCATCCCCCCTAAGCTAATCAAGAGCTACATTGCAATTAGCTGCTTAATTAAGGCAACACTCTGGCTGGTGAAAAAAATCCACCACAATTAAGTAATGGCTGTTACGGCATGAAGACGGAGTGTATTTTTCCAACATATTCTACGGCTAATGGCCTGCAGGGGATTGCGGCGGGGCCGAGATGCGCCAAGATGGAGAGCTTTCCTATCTCACGCTTCAGTGGGGATCTTTGCTCCAGCTGGAAGCCACGCAGCCGCCATGACAGCGTGGGGTTGCAGTGTGGGGAGGGGGGGATCAAACGTCGGAGACGTCGGAATTGGCACCGAGCGAGGCGACGGCGGAGTCCTAATCGCCAGCTTTGTCGCGGCCGCTTAAAGGCTTCCCAGTTGGACTCGGGAGCCGCTCGCTCGTTGTTGACACTTTGCACATATTCTCGGCAGCGGACCTGTTGGCGGTCCCGGGTACTCACTGACTGTAGACTATGTTGGCCCACAGTCCCTGCTGCCAAGGGTAAACAGGGTCCGAGCTAGACCCAGGCCGCATCCTCTACAGTACAGTCCTTGCTGGCACAACCTCGGATTTGGATATGGATCCATCTCAGGAGACTTTTGGGATTTGACTTGTTCGGATTTCAAATGAAAAAAAAAATGATCACTTGAACGTGGAAATTGTGAATTTTAACATTTTATTATTTAATTTTATATATTAATACTACGAGCATTAACATTAATAATATTAACATTATTAATATAACATATATCATCATATTATTAATATTATTATTATATTACCATTGACATTTATAATAATAATATTGATAATGTTCATGGTAATATTATTAACATTATATTACATAATATTATAATATAACTAATATTAATATTAATATTAACATGAACATTAATAGTATTAATGTTAATATTATCAACATAAATATTAATGTTATTGTTAGTTAATATTAATATTAACATTAATATCATTAATAATATAATAATTTAAATATGAATTATTAATATAATATATAATCATAATATAAACTGTACAAGGTTCCTAAAATATTGTGACAAGTCAATAACACACAATAGGTTATTACTTAGGCCTTTAAATAAATATAAATATTTTACAATAAAAATAATATTTGCAAAAATGAATATTTTTAACGACGTCTCATGGCCCTCCTGCAGTACCACCACAGCCCACCAAGGGGTCGCGTCCCACACTTTAGGAATCACTGAAATACGGTATATATATATATATATATATATATTTTTTGTTTGTTTGTTTTTTTTTTTGTTTGTTTTGTTTTTTTTTAAGCTAACTTGCCCAACAGAAGTGTTCAGGTTGGCTGTGTGTGTGTGAGTGACAGGAAGAAAAACTCGCTACAGAAGCTTTCTAAGTCGTGATACTCACAATTTGACTTTTAGCTAACAAGAAAACGAAAAATAGGAAGTGGAAGGGCTGAGTGTGTTCCGTACCTTGCAGCCGCATCTTTCCAGGTCGGCGATGTCTGTGTGTGTGAGTGACAGGAAGAAAAGCTCTTGACTCCACAGGAGAAGTAGTTGGTGGTCACTTCCTGGTTGGCATGTATAAATTCAATTCATATTGTATACAAGTTTTTTTTTCATAATATTTTCGAGAGAAAAGGATACTTACTGTATGTCAGCTTTTATTCGGGACACCAAGTGGGTTGTTTTCCACCTTAGCTTGGCTTGGGACGGGGTAAGCTAGCTAGAGAAACGCTGAAAAATAAATAGATTGGAAGGGATGTTACAATTTTTTATTTATTATATATATTATTATTATTTATATTATTTTTCTATTGTATTTTGGGAAACATTTCAAGACTGTCTAATGTACGTCACAAGTGATATTTCCTTGGATGCATTTCGGAAGGGTGCACTCGGACTACGTATTCTGTACCGTGCTCAAGCAATATAATGTTCCATACCGTACTTCCGGACTCAAATTCAGACCTTTTCCAGACCAGCCTAGTCTTGTTACAGTCAAATACTCCTAAAATGTCCCTAAGGACTGCCTCTTTGGACACGGATTCCCAAAGGCTATCGGCTTATTTTCACAATTCCAAAAGTGCCCGACTTGTGTGGTGAGCTATGATAAGCAGCTTTCCCTCCGGAAGCGGAGTCAAGAGACTGCGGTGTAAACGGCGTCCTTCAGCAGGTGAGGCCCACGATAGAACGTATCGAGCGGAGTCGCTCCCGTTGAGACCGTTTGAGTTTGTGTCGGGTGTCGCTGTCAGTCAGTAAACAGTTGGGCCCGTTAACATCGCAGTTTGTCAGCAGGTCAAAGGGTGGCGCTCTCTTGTTATAGCATCAACAGCTTAGGAGAACACAAGATGAGAATGGTTGCACCCTCAACATAAAAACAGGTTGGCGCTATCACACGTTCCTCCCAGGACCAAACCAGGGTTCTACAGAATGAAAGTCGAGAGTGCTGACCATCGAGCTAAATGCTAGACTCTAGTTCGATGTTTTACCAACATACTCTATATAAAAACACTGGTTCCAGAACCGACCATGTTATTATTGAAAATAATAATTATTAAAAATAATTTATAATTAATATAATTTATTATTATTTATTATAATTTAATTTATAATTAATTTAATTTATTATGATTTAATTAATTAATTATTAAAATTATTGACAAGTAGGATTCCTTATTTATTCATTCAATTTCTATCGCTTATCCTAACAAGCATCACGAGGGGTGCTGGAGCCTATCCCAGCTGTCTTCAGGCGGAGAAGGCGGGGTACACCCTGGACTGGTGGCCAGCCAATCACAGGGCACATATAGACAAACAACCATTCACACTCACATTCATACCTATGGACAATTTGGAGTCGCCAATTAACCTAGCATGTTTTTAGAATGTGGGAGGAAACTGGAGTACCCGGAGATAACCCATACATGCAAACTCCACACAGAGTTGGCAGAGGAATTGAACTCCGGTCTCTTAGCTGTGAGGCCTGAGCACTAACCATTCGACCACCGTGCAGCCCACATTAGATAAAGTTGAAATTCAGACCACAATGTGATGAGGGACTGTATCAATATTTAAAGCAATTGTGCCATCTTCCCCCCCTCAGTCCGGAGTACCCGGAATCGAACTCGGGTCTCCTCGCTATGAGGCCTGCGCTCAGCCCTTCATTATTTATAAATAGGATATTTTCATGCTGCATAAAAAAACCTGTTTCTGACCTCCCCATATGTTTTTTTTGTGTACATTAGAGCCCTACAGACATGAAATAACACCCCTATAGTCACCTTCTCACTTATAATACCCAATGTAGTTGACATAAGAGGAAAATAAGACAATATAGACTCATGTTAGCATTGGGAGGGGTCCTTCTTTTTTCTGTTTTTTTTACTTCCTGTTTCAGTTCAGTACTTCCTGTAGTCACTATCATTATATAAAAATTATGGTACACACATTGTTAGGTTGAAGTCTGAGTGTTCCGAAATCTTTTTTTGTTAACAAAATGTCAGTTTTTATAGGACCAAAACACAAAAAATATGTATGTGTGGACATGGTGTAAATATTTAATTTAATTTAATTTAATTTAATTTAATTTAATTTAATTTAATTTAATTTAATTTAATTTAATTTAATTTAATTTAATTTATTATTGCTGTTATTGTGGCTTTTCCCAGACTTTCTTCAGGCTTCTGAAAAATAAAACATTTTTTTAAATGATCTATTTTAGCCTGAAAGCTCTAGGTTTTGGTATGAAGACAAACTAAATAGAATGGGGAAAATAAAATAGCTTGCTTGTGCTTGAATCAAGCACCAAACGCGGACGTGAGCCGGATCGGGAATGCTTGGCGCTGCGGGATACGGGTTACCTTCGCCGCCACGGCCGCCGCCGACGAGGAGAAAAGACACCTGAAGTGTTTGAAGCTAAATGAGCTTTTCAAAAGACAATAATTAGACTTCTCACGCCTCCAGGTAAATTACCTGCTAACCGACTGCACTGTGTTCTAATTATGGACTCCTGCCCAGCAGCCATTGCAAATCCTAAAGCGGAAAGGATGTATAACATGTTTTTTTAAAAAAGACATACAAAAAAGCACATGTTCCGTGCACTCAAAAGTGACAGATAAGTGCGGTGGTAACCTTTTCGAGGATTTAAACCCGATGTTTGGACACAGCAGCTTTTTCCTTTCTGCGGGAACACTGGAAAGCTGACAACAAGCGACTTATCTGTGCTTTACATATTCCACACCGGATGTCATGACACTGCAAATTGATTTGTAAGACTCCCCGCCATTTAAAGCATGGGGAATGTTTACATTTGGTGTCTCCATTGCCCACAAGGTGGCGCCAATAACAGGCTATCGTTCTTTTCCCTCAACCAGCAGCTCATTAATATGTAAATATACATTTTCTTTGTTTTCATGGGGGTGTCAAAGTTTGACGTGAGATTGACACATAGCAAAACCCGCCTTCTGGATAGATGTGTCGTTTTATATTTTATTACAATACCACCACGGCGGTCTAGTGGTTAGCGCACAGCTAGGACACCAGGGTTCAATTCCACCCTCGGCCATCTCTGTGTGGAGTTTGCATGTTCTCCCCGTGCATGCGTGGGTTTTTCTCCGGGTACTCCGGTTTCCTCCCACATTCCAAAATCATGCTCGGCTAACCCGAAGACAGCTGGGATAGGCTCCAGCTCCCCCTGTGACCCTCGTGAGGATAAGTAGTAGAAAATGAATGAATGAAAGTCTATATGTGCCCTGTGATAAACATTAGAGCCCTCTAGACATGAAATAACACCCCTATATTGACTTTTAAACTCTTATTACCCAAATTTGTAAATAAAAGGGGCTGCACGGTGTAGAGTGGTTAGCGCAAAGGCCTCACAGCTAGGACACCCGAGTTCAATTCCACCCTCGGCCATCTCTGTGTGGAGTTTGCATGTTGTCCCTGTGCATGCGTGGGTTTTCTCATATTTCCTCCCATATTCCAAAAACATGCTAGGTTTCTAGTCGACTCCAAATTGTCCATAGGTATGAATGTGAGTGTGAATGGTTGTTTGTCTATATGTGCCCTGTGATTGGCTGGCGACCAGTCCAGGGTGTACCCCGCCTCTCGCCCGAAGACAGCTGGGATAGGCTCCAGCACAACCCCCCCGCAACCCTTGTGAGGAAAAAGAGATAGAAAATGAATGAATCACCGCAGCGTCCCCGGCACCTGAGAGACAGTCATGTGATACTTTATTAAGCCGTGCTAATTGAGAAGCCCATCAAAATATGTAATTAAACACTTAAGCGTAATTACCCGGCACGGTCGGAACCCTGTGAATTAATTATGAAAAAAAAAAAAAAATACATCACATTTATTTGAATTCATTTGTCCCCTTTTCCACTTGTAATAATTAACATGTTAATTGCCTTAATCTGAGAGACAGGAAGTGACTTTATTCGACACGAAAGGAGCGATTCGTCACTTGTTAGGATGCGTTACGAGGAAAAACGAAAACGACGGTGGCTTATTTATGGAATACTGAGACTTCCCAGGTTAATTTGCGGGAAGTGAACGCGTCGTTCTCTGATGTGAAACAAACACCCCAATGTGTGTGTGTGTGTGTTGATTATCAGCATCCTGCCTGTGTTTGATGCATACCTGGAGAGACACTGAATATCCTCAGGCCACTACTAACATGTCAGGCCATGAGAATGACACACACACACACACACACACATTACCGTGGCCCCGCTGGAGCCATTTACCTTTCTCCAAGTAGGTTCGAGATATTAATTAAGATAAATCCAGCTCAATTCTCACATTCTGCCATCTGCTTATTTATCAGAATTATGTTAATCATTTCTGTAGGGGCCCGCCAGAAGAATTATTATCCATTTTTGCGCCTAATTCCTTTTAACGTTTGCACGCCGAGTTGCTTTGCATGAGGGCACCGTGACGTCTTTTTCGCCGTTTGTTGGAGTCGACGCACGTGCTGGCAGAGAACTAGCATGTGACCTCATGGTGTGTTCTTGGTTTGTCAACTGAGTTTGGGGGGGATTAGGTTTATGAGGGATAAGGTTTTTTGCAGGTTTAGGGTTCAGGTAGTACAAGGGTTTTGATCAAGACGTCAGGTTAATGCAGATTACAGGAGTTTGGGTCCACGTTTCAGGTTATTGTACTTGCGTTTTGGTCAATAGAGTCTGGGTTCTAGGTTTTGGTTCCTGGGAATAAGGTATGTGGTTTGGAGTTTTTGTTATAAGAAGTACAGGTAACCTCTTATCAGGGTTGGTTTTTGGTTTTTGGTGGAGGGTATGGTTCTTGGGTTATAGGACTTTGGGTACGAGTGATAAGGTTTGCGTCACCTTGTGTTTTAGGGTTTAATTAAGAGGCATGGCGGTCTGGGTCCTGGGTGGTTTGGGGTATGGGATTTGTTCTAGGGGTATAAGGTTTGGGCTTTCGACTGCGTGTCCTTGTATACGTTTTGGGTTACAGGTTATTGTACTTGGGTTTTGGTGGATAGAGTCTGGGTTCTAGGTTTTGGTTCCTGGGAATAAGGTATATGGTTTGGAGTTTTTGTTATAAGAAGTAGAGGGTGCAGGTAACCTCGTATCAGGGTTGGTTTTTGGTTTCGGAGCTGTTATTCTTTTGCTGACGGGGTGTAGGGTTTGGTTCTTAGGTTATAGGACTTTGGGTACAGGTGGTATGGTTTGTGTTACCTTGTGTTTTACGGATTAACAGGTATGGCGGTCTGGGTCCTGGGTGGTTTGGGGTAAATGTTTGGGTTATGGGATTTGTTCTAGAGGTATAAGGTTTGGGCTTTCGAATGTTTGTCCTTGTATACGTTTTGGGTTACAGGTTATTGTACTTGGGTTTTGGTGGATAGAGTCTGGGTTCTAGGTTTTGGTTCCTGGGAATAAGGTATATGGTTTGGAGTTTTTGTTATAAGAGGTACAGGTAACCTCGTATCAGGGTTGGTTTTTGGTTTCGGGGCTGTTATTCTTTTGCTGACGGGGTGGAGGGTTTGGTTCTTGGGTTATAGGACTTTGGGTAGGGGTGATAAGGTTTGTGTCACCTTGTGTTTTGGGGTTTGGCGGTCTGGGTCCTGGGTGGTTTGGGGTAAATGTTTGGGTTATGGGATTTGTTCTAGGGGTATAAGGTTTGGGCTTTCGACTGTGTGTCCTTGTATAGGTTTTGGGTTACAGGTTATTGTACTTGGGTTTTGGTGGATAGAGTCTGGGTTCTAGGTTTTGGTTCCTGGGAATAAGGTATATGGTTTGGAGTTTTTGTTAAGGTTTGGCCTTTCGACTGCCCTTTATGTTTTGGGTTGAGTTAGGGAGTAAAGGGTCTTTGTTCCAAGAGTTTGCGGGTATTGACTTTTTTGGTCACAGGGGTACAAGGTTTTGGACAAGGGTCCTAGGGACCAGGTTCGCGGGTATACGGCTTTAGGAACAGGATAGTTTGGTTCGGGTTATGTTTTGGTTACAATGGTATGGGGTTTGGGTTATGGGGGTATGAGGTACGGGTTCAGTTTGTGAGTGTTTGGCTCTTTAGTTTGGATTGGGAAGGATAGGGTTTGGGTTTGGTGGTACGGTTGTAGAGGGTAAAACTGGTATAAATCAAGGCTAGTAGGTATATGGTTTATGTTTTGGTTAACAGATGACATCATTCGTAGATGTCATACTCAGGTAAAAGCGTCTAAAAGCGCGGACCGATCCAACTGGTGCACAAGGCTAGGACTAATGAGGGCGAGGCTACGCGGCGTGATTAAATTTAGATCTGGAGGGAGATCTTGACCCGAACTGGCCCACGTCTAAGTGACATTTGCTCAAGAGAAACACACTGCAGCTGAGGCTTATTAACCTTTTATAGATCCCAGCACTGCCTCGCCACTTAATTGGCCGTTGGATTATTAAATAGACCAAAAATCACAGTCATCTCATACAACAAGGTGGAGGTCCGATACGGGAAAGGGAATGATCTGGGAAGACTTGCGACAGGAAACACTTCCAACATGGGAAAAGACGGAATAGAATATATACGTAACAAGTGTCTTTAGACAATCCATGCCTAAAAAGTAAACATTACAGTACAATGAACCATATTATATGTATATTTTATTATTTTTTATATTATATAAAATTATATTTATTTTTTCAACATATTAATGTATGTATTTTAATATAATATATAATTTTTAATATATTATTTAATATATACTATATTATATATTTTTATATTATATTTTATTATTTGTATTATTTTATTATGTATATAATATAAAAATAATATAAATTATATATAATATAAATTATATATATTAATATAAATTATATGTATATTTTATACATTTTTATTAATTTGTATAATTTTTAATTATATAAAATTATATTATGTATTTATTTAATATATTAATATATATATGTAATATATTTTTATATAATATATAAAATATATATATTATATATTATACTTTTATATATTTTTTATATTATTTAATATATACTATATTATATTATATATTTTTTATATTATATTTTATATTTATTATTTTATTATGTATATAAAATATACACATTTTAACAAGTGTTACTAGACAATCCATGCCTAAAAAGTACACATTACAGTACAATGAACCATATTATATGTATATTTTATTATTTTTTATATTATATAAAATTATATTATTTATTTTTTAATATATATATTTTTATATTTTTTTAATATTATATAATATATATTATATTTTTATATTTTTTATATATTATTTAATATATACTATATGATATATTTTTATATTATATTTCATTATTTTTATTAATTTATTATGTATATAAAATATACACATTAACAGATTTGATTATTAGCGGAATAATGTTGACATTCGTCAATATATGTTTGCCATTTTATTCATATTCGTAAGTAAGTTTCTAATGGTGATTAAATGTCACATGAGGGGGTGGAGGCGAGGCCGAGCCCCGGTTTCCCAGTAATCCCACACAGTCTTGCTTCCTGACAACTTTAATACGGATCCCAAATCTCCATACAGAGGGAATTCCATCAACGCATCTTTTATCTTAAAGCCACGTGAGTGTTGATGCAAATAAGAAGAATCGGGGACAGTGAAGATGACCGACAAGGACTGTGGAACATGAGTTGTGTGGCGCACATCAAGTGTGTGATATGGGGGGGTGGGTGAAGGGGGGGGGGGGGGGGGGGGATCAACATATTCTAAATGAGCAGACATAATCCCACTGAATGTGGAGTTAAGCCATTTCATAATTAGCAGCTTTTCTAATGTATGCCAGACTTTAATGACCTTTGCAAATGAGAATGCTTGTTGGAATTCTCTCCCGTCTTTTTTTTTTTTTTTTTTTAAATATCCCTGCCATCTTTGCCGTCTGATGGAAGGAGCGCGCTCGCTGATGATGATATGCATAAGCCTAATGAACAAGTGTGCACGCTCCTCGATGGGAAGTGATGAGATTGGAAATGCATTTCCACACCTTGCATATTATCAACGGGAGGGGGGGCCGGGGGGCCCGAAGTGGCGTGCCCCTGACCCGTTAACAATGCATTTTAAGCCTTTTTCCTTCAATTAGGTACACTTCTACCGTCTCACATTAAGGTGCTGCTAATGCATCACACAGAGGCTAATGTTTAAAATATAAACACCTGATCATGTAAGGATGATCCTTGATTTGGGAATGTTACATTTTCATTTCACTTTTGCTATGTCTCACGTAACTAAGGTGTGTTCAAGGCCCGCCGAATCCCGACTTAGTTATATGTTTTTATAAACCCCAACACCCAATCCCAATACGTTTTTTTTTCCAGTAGCAAAAATATATGATGCAGCAACTCTTCACTGATGCATTATATCCCATAAAAACGGCAACAAGTTGGCAGAAGTGTATTTGATATAAAAACTGTGTAGAAGTGGAGCATGCAAAATGTTACCCAATACAGCAGGGGTGTGCAAACTGCGGCCCGGGGGCCACATACGGCCCGCCAAGTGTTTAAATACGGCCCGCCCGTTCTTCACAAAATATCGTATTTTCCGGACTATAAAGTCGCACTTTTTTTTCATAGGTTGGCTGTTCCTGCGACTTATAAATGAAAAAACTGTTTATGTTACATAAACACTGGACACCTTTTCTGTTCATGTTTATTTTTTGTGTAGCTGAATAACCATTGTGTTAGCATAGCTTACACCTATTCAGCCTGTTCTCTATTCCTTTATTGGTAGAACTTGCCTTCCAAGAGGACGTAATGTCTGTTCTGGTCAAGTAGTTTGTGAAATACCGTATTGAGTATTTATAATATAAGTCGCACAAGGCCAAAAATGCATATTTAGGTAGAAAAAAAACATACATAAGTCACACTGGAGTATAAGTCACATTTTTTGCAGGTAATTTACCGTATTTTCTGGACTATAAATCACACTTTTTTTTCAATAGGTTGGCTGTTCCTGCGACTTATACTCCAGAGCGACTTATAAATGAAAAAACTGTTTATGTTACATAAACACTGGACAACTTTTCTGTTCATGTTTATTTTTTGTGTAGCTGAATAACCATTGTGTTAGCATATCTTACACATATTCAGCCTGTTCTCTATTCTTTTATTGGTAGAACTTGCCTTCCAAGAGGACGTAATGTCTGTTTTGGTCAAGTAAAATGCGACTTATACACCAGTGGGACTTATGTAAGTTTTTTTTTTAGACGTAATTATGCATTTTTGGCCTTGTGCGACTTATACTCCGAAGCTTAGAACTTATAGTTATAGTCCAGAAAATACAGTCTATAGATATTTTGATATTTGAGTTGTCACAAAAGCAAAAAAATCTTAAAATACTCAAAATACTCGTCGGGAACTGATATTTTGCTAAACTTACATTCGTATGTTCTACTGCTGATTACTAAAAAAATGGAAAAAAGGTCGAAACTAATCTTTTTTTTCTTATGAATGACTGGAGTGATTTTTCTTTTGGTAGGTTCCATGTTTATTTACCTACAAAACCAATATTCTGTGTACCTTGAAGTAGTAAAAATCATTAAAAATGGCTAGGATTTAATGAGTTAATGTATGCAGTATATTATTTGTTTATTAATTAGAATTTAATTGAGGTAAAAAAAAATTTGTACATGTATGTACACGAAAGTATGATTTTTTTTCCATTGTTGAGGCCCGTTTTAGCATTTAGTATAACTATTATGTGCAACATAACTAGCTTAGTTAGCTACATAAGACGGACTAAATATTCCAAATAGTCGGGAGTTTTTCCTTGCCTCCGTCGCAATATGAACTTTCAATCGACATAAGAAAGTCATGGGGTATAAAGGCTGAAACAGTGGCTTAGCGTAGCACGCTAGCACACATCCCATGATCTCATGTAATCTGGTCAGTAAAGCTAATGACCGGTCCACAGCCAGCTAAAGAAAATGACACTTGCGATATCGAGAGTATTTAGCAAAAGTCTCAACACTCGGCGACACACAAAAAAAAAAAAAAAAACACGCATCAAAAGCCGCCAAACACGCGTCTTTGGCTTTCACACTGGCTCATAATCTGTCTGGGATTTCACGTGTGTTAACACAGCTCCCGACGCACAGAGCAAACACTTGAGCGGCGCTACATAAATGTCTCAATGTAGCAAGTTGACAACAAACAAGCTATTCAATTCCAGGGATTTGCATGGGAAATGCGAGCATTAGCCGAGCGCAGGGGCCCCGGCGACGTGAGAGGAAAAAGATGGCTTCAAACGAGATCCTTTTGTCAGGATGGCAGACGAGGCCCTCGCGCTTTGGCACGCGCCGGCTTGGCGACGCCGCAGATTAGCGGCGGCCTGACCACGGAGCCGGAATAAGCTAATTGCTTAATTAGCTGACCCAATTCCGTAAGCTTCTTTGGGCATATTAACAACAGCGACGCGGCAAACACTTGACAGAGGCAGTGTTTGTTTTTTTTATGGAATTACAGTAATGAGGATCAAATACAAGTCACCAGCGAGGATAAGGTGCACTTTCATTTATTTATCCCCATGAATGCAGATTTACACGCAAAAAAAGACGCTAATTTGTTAGTGTTTACATCCTTCTGTTTGTCCTTTTTATTTAGCGAAACAATTACGCCACTCTGGGGAGTTTTCCGCTTCCCCTCCTCGTTTTTTTTTTAATGCATCATTTTTTGTTAGCAATGAAGAAATAACGAGAAGACTGAATGATGATTGAAACTGATGAATGTACTTTTTTTTTAGGGGGGGGGGGGTACTTTACATACATGATCTCCGCTCAGCACTATTTGTATGAGAGGAAGTCATCTATATGCTAATTCATTGGCTTCATTTCTTCCATACAGGACTGTTTACCTATTAGCTCACATGGATGTAAAGGGAATTGGAACATTAAAAGCAAAAAAAAAAAAAAAAAAAAAAGATGAGGAATGGAGAGCATTAGCGGTACATCAGGCTCGCATTAGCTTCCTGTTTGTGTTTGTCCGCGTTGGAACAGCAAGGAGCTAACTTCCATGTTGGCGACTTGTTGCCTTTAAAAGGGCAGTGGAGCTTTTAGCACACAACATAGTCATTTATTTGGGAATGGACGTTAGCAAGGCTGCGATGATTAAATAATCGATTAATCTATTATCTAATTAATCAACAACTATTTTGATATTCAATGTTTTTGATTTACAAATGTTAATATCCTCCGATTTTATGATTTTTTTTTTTATTTCCATACTCATCCATCAACGTGGATTTATAATCTTTGTGTTTTAGGCAAAACATCGTGTAGCATTATATAGTGTGCATACAAGGGGGCGGGGTTGCTAATAGCCGTTTCCCACCAAAATTAGTGGCCATATTAGACGCTACCGATGCTAAAGCTACGTCTTGAAGTACGTTACTTGGTCGTGTGGAAACACATTTGGTTTGGTAACAGTTTACGCATGTTTGTGTAGCATTATATAGTGTGCATACAAGGGGGCGGGTTAGCTATAGCTGTTTCCCACCAAAATTAGTGGCCATATTAGACGCTACCGATGCTAAAGCTACGTCTTGAAGTATGTAATTTGGTCGTGTGGAAACACGTTTGGTTTGGTAACAGTTTACAGAGCAAAAGCACTTGTCTGTGTAGCATAATATAGTGTGCATACAAGGGGATGGGGTTAGCTATAGCCGTTTCCGCACCAAAATTAGTGGCCGTATTAGACGCTACCGATGCTAAAGCTACGTCTTGAAGTAACCTCTTTTCTTTAGAAATTTCCAGTCTCTACTAATCCGGATTGGATTCAGAATCCAACACATATGGCTATTAGTTAAAAGTGGACCAACTCCTAAAAAGTTGGGTTCACCAGCTAGCAACACAACACCGGAAGTCCTCGTTAGCACTTGGGAGTGTGATGAACTACGGCAGAGTGGGCTGAAACCCGACGCCTTTGACGTTACTTGATCGTGTGGAAACATGTTTGGTTTGGTAACAGTTTACACAGCAAAGGCGCATGTTTGTGTAGCATTATATAGTGTGCATACAAGGGGGCGGGGTTGCTAATAGCTGTTTCCCACCAAAATTAGTGGCCATATTAGACGCTACCGATGCTAAAGCTACGTCTTGAAGTACGTTACTTGGTCGTGTGGAAACGCGTTTGGTTTGGTAACAGTTTACACAGCAAAGGCGCATGTTTGTGTAGCATTATATAATGTGCATACAAGGGGGCGGGGTTGCTAATAGCTGTCTCCCACCAAAATTAGTTGACATAGTAGATGCTACCGATGCTAAAGCTACGTATTGAAGTAACCTCTTTTCTTGAGAAATTTCCAGTCTCTACTAATCCGGATTGCACGGCGATCGAGTGGTTAGCGCGCAGACCTCACTGCTAGGAGACCCGGGTCCAATCCCACCCTCGGCCATCTCTGTGTGGAGTTTGAATGTTCTCCCCGTGCATGTGTGGGTTTTCTCCGGGTACTCCGGTTTCCTCCCACATTCCAAAAACATGCTAGGTTAATTAGCGACTCCAAATTGTCCATAGGTATGAATGTGAGTGTGAATGGTTGTTTGTCTATATGTGCCCTGTGATTGGCTGGCCACCAGTCCAGGGCAACTCCTATAAAGTTGGGTTCACCAGCTAGCGGCACAACACCGGAAGTCCTCGTAAGCACTTGGGAGTGTGACCAACCACAGTGAAGTGGGCGTGTCTATTAAAATACACTCCCAATGCCGTCTTTGGTCCATTTAGCGTTCACATTGGAGCTCAAGGGCACACACACACAAGATCAAACCAGTTCCTTCTGACCAAAATCAAACACGACAAGTGTGAACGCACCCTAAAACTTTTAGTTTGACTCGTCAAGTTGCATCTTTTTTTTTTTTTTGGTGCTTCTTAGCTTGCGTGTGAACACAATCGGGGAACATGCCAAAGCACAAAGACGGGATTAAAGACTTCCTTATAAGGACGTGTTGGATGGATCAACGTTGCCAGTGACGTCTGGAAATGTTAATGTAATTTTCTCATGAGCCGCCGCGCTGAAAGCGATGCAATCAACTGTTCCCCGATTCAGACGTCTGTTGTGTTTAAGAGGATGACGACCCCTCTTAGCCGCCCTCTTTTTTTTGCCTTTCTTATTGTCGCCACTGAACGCCGCACAATTGCCACTTTACAGCCGCTAAGAGCCGGACGTTTCATCTCCAAGCTTTCCTCTGGTCTTTTTCGCTACTCATCATCCCATTTCTACTTCCTCCAAAAGTGCCACCACTTCATTAACCTTGCCGGGCGTGAGATAAAGACACAGGCGGCGCATCAAAAGCTGCTCACACACACACACACACAGGCAGCCATTGTGTAGCTTGCAGTCATACATGAGGAGTTATTTCACAGATTTAAAGCAACAGTAACCAATTAAAGTGTTCTGTCTTGCCAGACAGCATTTGAACGCATCAGCCAGTAGGAGACTATCAAAACAACAATAGAGGACAACAATGTTTACATTTCTGCCAATGTGATCCAAGAGGAGGTGCGGGGTGTTTTTTTTTTTCTATGTTGACCCTCAAATGCTACAATCACAAATCTGCATGACCCCTGACCCCTGTATATATATATGTAGTACCTTCTTGGCACACTAGGGACCCTGCCTGTCCAGATAGCTGCGTTCAGACATAAAGAGTATGACATCATAAGTCGACTAACATGCTTTTATTGCAGGTTTAAATGACATCACTTCCTGTCACCCCGAGGGAAAAACTATTTTATTTAAGCCTGATTTATAGTATGTCTTCACTAGTTTATTTACTCTTATGTCTACTATATTCGGTAATACAAGTGTAAAGGTGACTATAGGGGTGTTATTTCATATTAAGAGGGCTCTAATTGTTTTAAAAGGCAACGCTGGCCATCAAAACTAGAAATCAAAATATAAAAATATGAATTATGCTGAGAGTATTGGAATGTTAGTACCAGTCCCCATCGATGCCCGACACAATAGTATCAACTATGAAAATATTAATTTATTCATTTTCTATACAGCTTATCCTAATGAGGGTTGCGGGGGTGCTGGAGCCGATCCCAGCTCTCGCCCGAAGACAGCTGGAATAGGCTCCAGCACTCCTTGTGACCCTTGTGAGGATAAGCGGTAGAAAATGAATGAATAAATAAGGAATCCTACATTTCAACAATTATAAGTATTAATAATAATGAATGAATTAAATAATTAATTTATTATTATTTAATTAATTCAGTTTTCAATCATTATTAATCATTATTAATAACTATTAATAATTAACTAATTAAATAATACACAAATTATTAATTACATTATTGAAAAGTAGAGACGTAGAGAAAAGATACACCCTGGACTGGTGGCCAGCCAATCACAGGGCACATATAGACAAACAACCATTCACACTCACATTCATACCTATGGGCAATTAGCCTAGCATGTTTTTGGAATGTGGGAGGAAACTGGAGAAAACCCACACATGCAAACTCCACACAGAGTTGGTTGAGGAATTGAACTCTGGTCTCCTAGCTGTGAGGCCTGTGCTCTAACCACTCAGCCTTTCATTATTTATAAATGGGATTTTTTCATGCTGCATAGAAAACCTGTTTGTGACCTCCCCATATGGGTTTTTATTGTTCATTAGAGCCCTACAGACATGAAATAACACCCCTATAGTCACCTTCTCTTGGGAGGGTTCCTTCTTTTTTTCTGTTTTTTCTTTTTTCTCACCGCTCAGTCGCCGTGCAGTCACTATGAAAATATTTGATACATAATATTGAGTCTTATTTTACAGAAATTAACTTATGGTCGGGTCTGGAATCAATTAAATGCGTAAATGTGGGCTTACTGTACTACCATACATGACTACAGTGAACGTGTGGAGTGTGGTTCCCAGGCACGGAGGAAACTTTTTACATCTAGTGTGTACAGCAGTACTGTTAGCGCCAACACAACATCAACATTGAAGACGAATAAAAGCATAGAATTTCAGTTGCTTGCCATTAATAAGCCGCTGTAGCACCCCAAATGATGCCGAGACTTATTTTTAGCGAAAAAAATGACGACATACGGCGGCGTCTTTAAGGAAGATTGATTGGGAGGTGATGCAAGTAATTGGTGCTGTCATGACTGTGACCTGCACACTTCACACTCGGAAGCCAGCTTCAGCCCTATGAGTAACAAACGCTCCCTTTAAAAAAAAATTTTAAAAAAAACATGAAAGTGGATGAGAGCGAAATGTATTAACTGAGTCACAACATTGTTTTACTTGCACCACATACAAATCTCTGTGCTGCCTTTAATCCCTCTACCCACAGTTTCTCTCCGAAAAAGGAGGATATAAATTATTTTCCTTTGGTGGGAAACGGCAAATCCCCGTCTGGATTCTGTTAAAAGGCTTAAAATGTCACTAAATGCCAAGGCTGAGACTCCTGCTAGCGCGCCGGGGTCTTTAAGACAAGATGTTCAAGCGTTGAAAGTTACCTGAAAGTGATGAGGTTAATATTCTTATCGCTGGGCGAGAGAGGCTTGTGTGAAAGTGGATATTAAAAAAATAGCCAGCTAACCCTTCGCATTAGCAGCTATATCGGGCCGGATTAGCCGCGTAAATACAAATTACACCTTTAATTGTTTATTGTCGGGGGTTAGTGTTTGCGGAACGTTGCACGGCGCGTGAAGGGGAAATGGTTGGGATGCTGTGGGGGCGGGGCTTGCGACAATAAACGCAAGACCACGGCACAAATTTTTTCAAAGACTTGGTTTGTTATTTTACCATCACACCGTCATCACACGTGGGCATACAAATAAGACTATATGCATTAGATCCATATATTTCTGCCGCAAGGCATGCTGGGTAGCTTGTGGCATTCTGTCGCAACATGCATTTTTGGTTCATAGCAACTAATAATAATAATAATGAATAATATTATTATTAATAATAATAATAATAATAAGTCAAATAATAAGAATAAAGTCAAAAATTATCTAAACAAGAAAAGTTGAGAAATATTTATTATTTAGCACCATACCATTTTTACATTGTTTAAAGCTGTCGTATTATGCTAACAACATAACATAAACGGCAAATAAAGTTGTAATTTTCGGAAATTCAGGTTGTGGAAAAATTTATATTATGAGAATATACTCGAAATATGAAAATAAAGTCATGATTATGAAAAACTTTTCCAAAGAATAAAGTCAAAATATGGAGAGAAAAAAGTTGTATCCCAACAAGAAAAAAGCTGCAATTTTATGAATAATAAACTAAAATAAAATAATGTTAGAAGCACAATTTTTTTACCTGTAATATTACAAAAAAATAATTTAAAAAATAATAAATAAAAAACATTTAGAATTTTTTTGAAAATTCCATCAAAACAGTAAGAATATGGAAATAAGTAATATGAGAATACAATTGACAAAAAAAAGTTGAAATAGTGGGAAAATTTAAAAAAACCCGGCAAACGAAGTTCATATTAATTCGGCTTTTTTACCGATATGCCAAAGTTGAGAAATATAGAGAATATGTTGCTTTAAAAGACATTAGAAGTAGCCTCTCATTTTGCAGTCTGTGGACCTGGCTGGAAAACGCTTGGGCCTTTGAATAGCGTTTTAGAATTGCTATATGCTATGCTATGCTATGTTTACCAGGATTCTAAATTCTCATTCCATTTGTTTAGTCAATTTTGTATGTTTGTATTGGTGTTTTCCATTAGTTTGCGATAGTAATCCACATGTGGTTTGCTGCATGCTAATGTTTAGCTAACCCAACAGGAAACACACGGTGGTCCTAAAGTGTCAAAAAGGCTTCCTACGAGACGAATGAAGGAGATCCATGCTACAGGTTTTTAGACGACTTGACGTTATTAGCATAGCAGTGCCCAGCAATGGAGGACAAATGAGGTTTTAGACCACATCCTGTGAGACGGCCACCAGGGTGAATCACGGCTATAATGCAATCTCTAAAAAAAAAAAACGTAGGCTGGAGTGAGGCATCCCGCTATCTTATTCAAAACTAGCGTCGCGTGTATATATTGTGTTTCAGGGGGGGAATTTCACTGAGCACGCAGCGGGAGAGGGATAAAAGTGAGTGAGCTCATGACCAACGCGGCGAACGAAGCGCGGGCCCAGAATCTCCTGCAAGTTGAAAGTTGCGGCGGCGTTCCGGCAAAAAAAAAAAAAAGTCTGTCAGGATCCTGCACGCCCGCTGATAACATGCTTGGATTATGGGATGTTTAAGGCAAGTGAAAATTATTCATTTGAGATGGATGAAAGCTGCACTTGTCAAGTCTACCAGTCATGCACTTTAGATATTTCATTTCCACTCGCCGCCATGCATAATTTCCTCTCAATGCAAATTTCTACACATAAAAAAAAAAAAACATGCTTCTTCACCCCTTAGCACGCTTTGACATAGAAAATGGATCTTTGCCACTGAATAGGCAACAAAACAATGCAATTTTGGTTTTGCGCTGGTGTGAGAATCCAATTTGGTGAGTGACAGAATGCAAACAAAGACTTTTTTTCAAAGCATGCGAAGCCGCAAATTTTTTTTATTTTTTTTTTAAAGCAGTCAAGCAGTGGAGCTGATCTATGCGCTCTAGATCTAGATTGCTATTCAAATATCACCACGGCCGACCACTGATGAGAATCCTGGCCCAATAAATTAGCGGCGCCCTTCTCGTTTACTTCTCGGAGCTAATGAGCCTGATCAAATTACCTGGAGGACCATAATTACACATGAGCTGCCAAGGGGGCGGGGCTAATGATGACACAGCCGAGCCTCCGATAAAAATAGGGATATTTATATATTTATTACACAAACCCAACCATAAGTACATTTCCACAAAGTAGGATTACTTATAAATGGGATATTTGTTATATGTTTAATGTTAGAGACATACAGACATGAAATAGCACCCCTATAGTCCACGATACACTCCTATTATCCATTATAGATGCTCCTGTATGTTGCTATAAATGTGTTTCTTATAGGGGAACAGAGTGAGTGGTAGACAGGAAGTAACCTTGGGGGTTTAGAGTTGAGTTTTAGTTTGTTAGGTTAGGGTGTTTTTATGAAGGGTTTTAATCAAGTCTGGTGCTTGTGTGTCACACCTCACAATACAGCACGGGAATACCATATATATATTTTTAATGCCTGAAAAAATTGTTAATTTATGCAAAAAATATTTGCGTAAATATGCATGATGTTTTGACAATCGGGGAGGCAGTGGCAGATTGTGCAGATATCAGAAGGTCGGCGGTTCGATCCTCAGAGAGGACATAGATGGAAATTAGCAACCATGTCTCCATCAGACTACCCTAGTGCAGCTGTGGATACAGACGTAGTTTACCACCACCAGCTAGTGACTGAAAAATGGCTTCACTTTGAAAAGTGCTATAAAATCTAATCCATTATTATTATTATTATGTATTCAACCACAAAACAGCATGATTTATCAATATAATGTTGAAGTTATATACACTATTTACAGTCATGTGCATGTTGATTAAGTAAGTCATTTAGCTCTGAATGAATCGTTTACTCTGTTTTTACTCAACTCTATTTGTATTTATTTTTTCTCTACTGTAAAGCGTATTTGAGTACTCTGAAAAGCACTTTATAAATAAAATGTATTATTATTTCTTGTCATTACTATTTATCAAGCTACAGGTTTATTGCACGATTATTGCACAGGATTTTTTATTATTGAATCTCTCCTTCACACATTGAAAAAGTGAAAAAAAAATGTAAAGCACTATATAAATAAAATGTATTATTATTATCATTTATTGTTATTACTATTATTTATCAAGCTACAGGTTTATTGCACGATTATTGCACAGGATTTTTTATTATTTAATCTCTCTTTCACACATTGAAAAAGAAAATGATAAAAAATGAAAAGCACTATATAAATAAAATGTATTATTATTATCATTTATTGTTATTACTATTATTTATCAAGCTACAGGTTTATTGCACGATTATTGCACAGGATTTTTTTTATTATTTAATCTCTCCTTCACACATTTAAAAAGAAAATGATAAAAAATGAAAAGCACTATATAAAGCACGATATAAATAAAATTGATTATTATTATCATTTATTGTTATTACTATTATTTTTCAAGCTACAGGTTTATTGCACGATTATTGCACAGGATTTTTTATATTATTGAATCTCTCCTTCACACATTAGATAAAGTTCATTCATTTTCTACCGCTTATCCTCACGAGGGTCGCGAGGGGTGCTGGAGCCTATCCCAGCTGTCTTCAAGCGAGAGGCGGGGTACACCCTGGACTGGTGGCCAGCCAATCACAGGGCACATATAGACAAACAACCATTCACACTCACATTCATACCTATGGACAATTAGCCTAGCATGTTTTTGGAATCTGGAAACCGGAGTACCTGGAGACAACTCCACACAGAGAGGAATTGAACTCCAGTCTCCTAGCTGTGAGGCCTGCGCACTAACCACTCGACCACCGTGCAGCCCACATTAGATAAAGTTGAAATTGAAACCACAATGTGATGAGGGACTGTATAGATATTTAAAGCCTGTATTTTATTTCTACAATATGTCACCAGCCAATAAAAAAGCATTTTGGACACCTATTACAATTCTATTCTATTCTATTCTATCTATTACAATATTTAGCATCTTTTATGTGCAATTTCCAGGCATTAAAACAATTAAAAATTCTATTGGACTCAAAATATACCAATAAATTTAAAGCTTAAAAGTGCGGCCTCATCATGTTTCGAAAAGGGCGAAATTCAGTCATGAGATCGTGCGGGCCGATACCTAATTTTGTGGCGGTATTACCCCAATTGCAATCAAGCAAGATTACATATTCCATCTTTGTGTCGGGCGCAGTTCAAACAGACTTTTTCATAGAGATTAAGCACTTGACGGCTAATGGCGTATTCTAATGAGCTGCCTGGACACCAGAGCTCACCTCGGAGGATTCCATTTCATCAAACACACACACACACACACACACGACATGAATTGTTTTACTTATGAATATTAATGTCCCTCTAATTTGATGCTGTTGTTAATGCTTGTCGCTAGGAGCCGGGGCGAATCAGGTCCCATTCCTGTAAAAACCATGTATTAGACACCCCCCCTCATGTGACACTAAGCCCTCGCCTTTGATTCTTAATTGCACCAGTGCAAGCGTTTGCAGGAGACGGGGCGCAAAGCTTTAATTAACTCTAATATCACACGTTCAAGTCTCGACTGTCAGACGCATCACACGCGTGCCACTTCCTTTTTTTGCGGAAAATATCATCCCTAAACTCTGTTCCGACTTCATGATTTCATGCATCTCAAAGTGAGCCGTGTGTCATGTTTTTTTTCCCGTATTGTTGTATTGGCTTTTTTCTGCGATGCTTGTTGCAAGGAGCGAGCGAGGAGGTAAAAAAAAGTTGAGAAATAGGTTTTGCTGGAAAAGATGTGTGGCAAGAAAAGGAGGCTATTAAGTAAATCATTCCACCTCTTCCCACTAATCTTCAAAAGGATTTATTGGCCACCAGAGCTGGAGTTGAACATGCTCCACTGTGAGCTGCTGCTGCTGCTGCTGCTGCTCCAAATCATTCAAGCTTCCTTACAAGCTAAAAAAAATGCTGTTTTTGTGCTTTGCATGCATGCAGGAAGGCAAGCGCGTTTTAAACTCCTCAATTGTGATGCAGATATTAGTAAAGAGTAATGTTTAATTACGATAAAAGAGCTCGGTGCAGCACTATAGTTTATAAGCCTCTGTCCGCCATAAGCTAGCGCCCGGTTTAATCCTCTTTCTGCGTCGGTACGGCTCGATTTTTTTTTTTTTTACTCGGCATTTATAAAATTAGCAAAGAAATTAACTGTCTGCAAGTGTGGCAAATTGGATTGTGTAAGTTGTGTCTTCATGTGTGTGTGTGTGTGTGTGTGTTAGCCAGGAAGCAAAGCCAGGCTGCCACCTACAGTACAGAACGGAGGGGAACACTGTGGCTTACTTCATTAACCCCCCCACCCCCCCTTTCCTTGCTAATTTCGTTACAGGAAATTTGTTAAAATCCATTATTGGAATTATTAATGAAATAATTTCAATTTGGCTGGAAGACTGTGGAAGGATTACACGTGTGTCTAATGTGCACAAAATGATTTGAACAGTCGGTGACCTACTTTTGACCCGGCGCCACCTGATAGGCTGAGGTTTTTTTAAACAATTAGCCACTCGTTAAAGCACCACACAGTGACATGAAAGAAAAAAAAAAAGTGTCAAATGTAAGTAAAAAATACTTTAATGTGTTGCGATTCCTGCCTTGGATATATTATGGGTATAATATGACAAACTGCTGCAGTAACAATGTGTGAATATTCCATGGAAGCATCAGCTAGCGTTACACTGCAAGCCTAAATAAACACAAACACTCACAACCGGGCCACACTTAGTTCAAATGTTTGTGTACTAGCAGGAAAAAAACCCCTAAACTGAAATTCTGGAATTAGTAATGGTGTAAAGTAAATGGTGTTGTTATTCCGGAAAATGGCTGAAAATGAAATTATGAAAGTGAATAGCCAATGTGAGTAAAGTTTAGATTATTCCACTCTTCTCTTACTTCTTCGACCAAACAGTTTTGAGATGGAAGATTTCCTTTTAGGTTTGTCTCTCTTTAACCCTAGTGATACCAAAGAAAACAAAAACCACAAAAAAAAACCTCAATCGTGGATCAAACGTGTACCAAAACAAAACACATTATGTAGTACTTTACAATAAGGTACACAAAATTACAGTGGTTAGAGGAACAAACATACACAGCCACTACTGTAACCACTCTAAATATGTGTTTTGTTCATCGACAACGACTCTATTCAGTTCAGTAACTACTCTACATTTGTGTCCTCGAATGAGTTATTGCCACTAATTAGTTCCTCGGTAACTACTCAAAATGTGCCTTTGTGCCTCAGTAACTGAATGTATGTGACTAAATATTTGCCTTAATTCCTCAGTAACTACTCCATTCTTTGGTCACTACTCTAAATGTGTGCCTGAGTTCCTCAGTAATTAATCAGTTCTTCAGTAACTACTCTAAACATGTGCCTTAATTCCTCTAACTATTTTACGAATTAGTTCCTCGGTAACTACTCTAAATGCATGTGCCTTTGTTCCTCAGTAACTGAATGTATGTGACAAAATCTATGCCTTAATTCCTCAGTAACTACTCTAAATGTGTGCTTTAGTTCCTCAGTAACTATTCTATTAATGAGTTCCTCGGTAACTACTCTAAATTGATGTGCCTTTGTTCCTCAGTAACTGAATGTAAGTGACTAAATCTATGCCTTAATTCCTCAGTAAGTACTCTAAATGTGTGCTTTAGTTCCTTCGTAACTATTCTATTAATTAGTTCCTCGGTAACTACTCAAAATGTGCCTTTGTTCCTCAGTAACTGAATGCATGACACTAAATCTATGCCTTCATTCCTCAGTAACTACGCTGTTCTTTGGTAACCACTCTAAATGCGTGCCTTTGTCCCTCAGTAACTATTCTATTAATTTGTTCCTCAGTAACTACTCAAAAGTTAGGTGCCCTAGGTCCTCAGGATCTAAATTTCTGTGCTTTAGTTCCGCAGTTACTACTCTAGTCAGTTCATTAGTTCCTCAGTTACCACTCTAAATGTGTGCATTAGTTCCTCTAACTAGTCACTTCATTGTTTCCTCAGTAACTACTCTAAATTTATGTGCCCTAGTTCCTCAGTATCTAAATTTATGTGCTTTAGTTCCACAGTAACTACTTTAGTCAGTTCATTAGTTCCTCAGTTACCACTCTAAATGTGTGCATTAGTTCCTCTAACTATTCTAATAATTACTTCCTCAGTAACTACTCTAAATTTATGTGCGCTAGTTTCTCAGTATCTATATTTCTGTGACTTAGTTCTGCAGTAACTACTATAGTCAGTTCATTAGTTCCTCAGTTACCACTCTAAATGTGTGCATTAGTTCCTCTAACTATTCTAATAATTACTTCCTCAGTAACTACTCTAAAGTTATGTGCCCCAGTTCCTCAGTATGTAAATTTCTGTTCCACAGTAACTACTCTAGTCAGTTCATTAATTCCTCAGTTACCACTCTAAATGTGCCCTAGTTCCTCAGTATCTAAATTTCTGTGCCTTAGTTCCGCAGTAACTACTCTAGTCAGTTCATTAGTTCCTCAGTTACCACTCTAAATGTAGTATGTACATTAGTCATGACTTCCTCAGTAACTACTGTATTTGTGTACCTTACTGTATATATCGACGATTATAAATACTACTTACCTAAATTTCTCATCATGGCATTCAACTGCTCGTCCTCCGCCACTTCCCTAGAAATTTGCGGAAAAAACCCAAATCTCTCATGATGTTACTACGCAATTGCCTATGCATTTGATTATTGTATTTTTACAAACAAATTGATGGATGACTTGCTCTGAAACATTTCATTTGGAACATACATTCCTAAAACCTGAATCTTCCTCACCTGAGTCGGTCGTCATCCAGAACCTCCACGATGGCGTTCCTGCCGTTCACGATTTCCATCAGCCTCCGCATCAGAGTCTTCTCCCGCGCTCGCTCGTCTGTGGTCTTGCCGTGATCTGTTACATGCACGGGAATGCCGGTTCAAAGCAAGAAAGCATCGGATCATTCAAGAACCAGATTGTTACCAGGCTTCTCCAGCAGGGTGCGGAGTTCCCGCTCGACACGGAGCTGCTGCTTTTCCAGATCCTGAGTCCTGGCACTGAAACACACCATATGCAAAACGTCCTTTCTTCTTCTTCTTCTTGATGAAGGTTTGAAACAGAACTGTACCAAAATGGAATCAAGACTCACGTGTAAACAAGTTCTGACTCCCTCCTGATGAACATTTGCTTCTTCTGGATGAGTATAAACCAGTCAACCATCAGTGGGTCCATCAGCAAGTTGGTCTCACCCTCTGAAAAAACACAAATGTGATGTTAATACGTGCACTTCCCCTTTCGAGTTAATTTGACCTAGCTTACAGCGGACATCATTGGGTTAATCCTATTTTGACTACATGATCATGTGATCTGTGATCATGCATTAACGCGTACACTAATGATAACATGTAATAGTTGCAGTATCTTGTTATATTTTGATGATTTAAAACACTACTGAATCTTCCTGTGATACACATACTTACTGTATGCTAGTTCTGTATGCTAGCACTTACAATGTCCGCTCTAATTGGGATGGCTGTGTCTTCCAGCACAAGACATGTGCTCCAGTCCTCAGGTAGGGGTTCATAGTCAAAATAGATTGCGATTACGTCCATTGTAAGCTAGCTGAAATTAACTTGTTTTCTTGTGTTATAATGTACAGAAAAGGGTCGTGAATGATGGGCAAAATTCCACAAAAAGCGCACTTCCCCTTTAAATAGCTAGCACTATTTGTACAGCTTAAAATGCAATATTGAATGTAGTCAATTGTAACTCATAATGGCATTAATTTAAACATTCAATGTACTTTTCATTTTAAATAGAGTCGTTTTTAAGTAGAGCAAGCCGAGTGGTTCACAGCTAGGAGACCCGAGTTCAATTCCACCCTCGGCCATCTCTGTGTGGAGTTTGCATGTTCTCCCCGTGCATGCGTGGGTTTTCTCCGGGTACTCCGGTTTCCTCCCACATTCCAAAAACATGCTAGGTTAATTAGCGACTCCAAGTTGTCCATAGGTATGAATGTGAGTGTGAATGGTTGTTTGTCTATATGTGCCCTGTGATTGGCTGGCGACCAGTCCAGGATGTACCCCGCCTCTTGATCGAAGACAGCTGGGATAGGCTCCAGCATACCCACAATCCTTGTGAGGATAAGCAGCATAGAAAATCGATGGATGGATGTGTTGTTGGGTCTGCACGTCGTGTGGTTAGCGCGCAGGACTCACAGCTAGGAGACGCGAGTTCAATTCCACCCTCGGCCGGTTTCCTCCCACATTCCAAAAAGGTATGAATGTGAGTGTGAATGGTTGTTTGTCTATATGTGCCCTGTGATTGGCTGGCCACCAGTCCAGGGTGTACCCCGCCTCTTGCCTGAAGACAGCTGGGATAGGCTCCAGCATCCCCCACGGTAGAAAATTAAAAATGTAAAAAAATTTAAAATTTAATACAAAAAAATTACATTAATAGATTCATTTAAATACAAAATAAAAAAATATATAGCAGAAAAAAAAACATTTACAGTAATTAAAATAATGAGTTCACCAGAAGGTAACCACCAGAGGGCGCAATTAACTCAGGCCCAACTACTGCAGTTTGTCAAGTTAAAAAGTCAAATGCAGAAAGAGCCAATGATGTTGGACCCTCCATCCATTTTCCTCCGCTTATCCAGGTCCAGGTCGCGGGGGCAGCAGTCTCAGTAAGGGAGCCCAGACTTCCCGGTCCCCAGCCACCTCCTCCAGCTCCACCAGAAGGACACCAAGGCGTTCCCGGGCCAGCTGTGAGACATAATCCCTCCAGCGTGTCCTAGGATTGTCCCGGGGCCTTTTTCTGGCTGGGCATGACAGGAACACCTCATCAGGGAGGCGTCCGGGAGGCATCCGGACTCGATGCCCGAGCCACCTCAACTGACTCCTCTTGATGTGAAGGAGAAGCGGCTCTACTCTGAGCCCCTGTGATGTTGGACCCTTTGGAACCGAAATATTCCTACATAGTTGGAATGCAGTTGACGGGTGGGAAGTAGGGGTAGATAGTGTAGATAGAAAAGGCAGCATCCGTTTAACTGATACTAGTGTGATGGGATGAGATGGATATTATATTTTTATTGTGCTATATTTTCACAATCTGGGTTTCGTGTCCGTAATGTTACATTGATTATATATTTTTAATTTCTGGATTTTCCTATCCCAAAAAATAGCAGAAAACCTCTCTCAGTGATAAAACATCAGCATTGTGACATAACGCATGGTTCCATAGGTTGGCAGTTAGCGCCTCAACGTGTGAATCTCCCAATATATTATTTTCTTTTCTTACAATGGGCTGGTGCGTTCAAATGTGAAACCGAGTACCTTCCTCACAGCGGCGAAGCTTCTTCTCCAGTTCCACGCCTTCTCTCTCCAAGCGCGCTACGTTTGCCTCGATGTCGCTCAGCTCGCTCTCAATCTGCTCCGCTGGGATGTGATAAGACTCGCGCTGATATAAAACAAAGAGTCACATTCAAGTGGTTTAATTTAAAAAAAAAAAAAAAAAAAAAGCTCAATGTAAAATGTCCATTTGTCTCCCCTCTTTTTGACAGCACATGTGTGGCGCTGTTAATTAATCTCTTAAGAGACTTAATGGAGGGAACTTACAGAGGGTGACCTCATTTCAGTCCTGGAGGCGTCGGTGGGTGACAAATACTTTCCCTTTTTAGCACCTAAGAGGTAGATAAAATAGGATTAGATGGGTCTTTTATGGCAGCTTTTGTCACATCCAACTTTGCCTAAAAACTGACATTTTATCAACAATGATGGCCGCCACGGTGTGTCAATCAGTACGTTTTCACGCACTAAGAACAGTACCGAAATAGTTCAGTTTAGTTAGTTTTAGTTCAGCAAATGCTGTGCACGTCCGATACACTAGGGGGCGATAATGGTCATTAGTATGGGAATCCCATCCGTTTTACGGAAGCTGGTTCTAAATGAATCAGCTTTTTTGGCTTCCAAATAACACCTCAGATTTTTATGGATGTATTACCAAAATACGTGCAATTTTTAATGTTAAAATAATTATAACAATAATTAATATAACCATTTATTACCTCCATAGGTGGTGTTTTGCCAGTGTTTGTTCAAAATAACATAAAATTTACAGAATGGATGTGGATAAAATTTCCAGGAATTGTCGGAAACCGGATATGGAAGACCTGATTCAATTTTGGGGGCGATCCGGATCACTGTCTGGATCCAGGATTCTTTCATATTGTGAGATTTGTGGCTAAAAAAATGGTCATAGCACTTCTAAAAAAAAAAACAAAAAAATACAGAAAAATTTCTAAGAGGTTCCACAAATGTCAAAGACTCATAATAAATAAAACTAAAATTAAATAAATACATAAATAAATAAATAATGCAGATTATGCAGTCTCGAATAAACGCATCTCTTATCTTAATTCTGTAGCAACTTCTCTTGTGTGTGTGTGTGTGTGTGTGTAACCCCATGAGGAGGCCCACCCTCACCCGTACACTACCCCCAGCACACCCCGCCTCCCCAGGTCAATTGACATTGAGACACCTGGTCTACAACATGTTCTGCTATTATAGCATGTAGCACCACCCCGACATTACATTTAAGGACATTGTTTGGGTGTAATCAATACATTTTTTTCTTAATTCAGTGGGAAAAGGAGACCCTAGCAAGTAGCAGAAGCCCACACAAATGTGTGAGTCACAAAAATTCAAAGGCTGGTTGTAGAGTCCAGCTAAATGCTCACCAAAAAGCAGGTAGTAAAGTCCATAGCGAATACAGCAACTCCATATTGAGGCCCGATTGAACTGAATGGTAGCCTGATTAAAAATTACCAACAGCTGCTTCTTCCAGGTCTTAGCAGCAGAAGCAAAACAGGAAACTGAAAACCAAATTAAGAGCACCGGAAGGAAACAAAAAAACAAAACTGAAATGTTGGGTTTTTTGTATCCGTATAAAGTGGTTTGGAAAAAGCGATTTTAATAACTGGTTGGGCCAAGCAAACTATTTATTGGCAAAACAACAAAAACGGTGCATATAAATAAACATACTGTTTATGGTTTTGGGTGATATTTTTGGCAAGAGAAGCTGTACCTGATGATGGTGAGCTTGTGGATTCTGAAGGCGGCCATCTTGCCAGAGATTTGACAGACAAGCGCGTCCTGGGGGGATCTAGTGGAATAAAGAAGAGGAAGATTTACATCTTCTTGGTTTAAGATGACAATCAACAATTTACATCCTTTTCCATCTGCATTGCTTCATTTTTTTATATCACCTAGACGTCCATGGTGAGCTGGTGGAAAGGAAACTAGTGCTGACGTTGGAGACCTCGTTGCGCTGTAGAAAGGCGTCGACATCGAGCCATGTTCTCCATTTGTGGAGTCATCTCTGCTTGCGAGAAAGAAGGAAGTTGAGCGTAATCAGTTGAAAAAGAGGACAACAAAAGTGAAAGCATGCTATATTTAGCAGCTCCCAGAAACAAGAGGATGGATAACTAATATTCCTCCTTATTTACCTTAGTTGTGGTGTGATTTGGCAAAATTTGGGCCTAATTTGCATGTCACAGAGCGGACCTGTAAGCAAAAAGTATTAGTATACATGGAACAAATACAGTAGAAAATCCATAAATAAATGGCTAAGATGAATGAGCTAACCTTTAGTGGATGTTTCTGTTATGGTGTCACACTTGATTGCCGTAGAACATGCAGGTTCTTCACTGCCGCTGCTTAGAACGTTTGATTCTGGGGTTTTGCTGCATTCAAGCATTCGCAGATTGGACTTTTTGGATAAACTGGATGCAAAAAAAAAAGTACAGAAAGAGATGAATAGCATTTAAAGGCTAAATAAATCAGCAGCGTTTACCATGTCTCTCCAGAGCAAACAGGAAATAAATATTTGTTGTTATTGTTGCAGTTTTCCTGTGTCTTTCCATTTCTACTCCGGTCGGCATCTGGTTTTTGCGGGAACATGAGCTGCCCCCATTGCTCCGTCGACTTCCTGCAATCGGTTGTCGATGTCTCCAGGAAAAAGTTCTGCCGGGCTGCTTGTGTCTTCTGCGCTGACGCCGTCCAGTAGTGGGTTGGAGGTGCGGGATGGACCAATTGGGGTTGCGGTGGAAGCTGCGTGGAAAAATTTGACATCCCAGGTCTGGTCTTGATACGAGTCTCGGAGGACGGTTTGGTGTTGTTGTCTTTGTGGACTTTGCAAATAAAAGTGTCCGGGTCTTTGCCGGGTTTGTAGCCTCCTGCATGGAGGGTTCCTGAGCACTCGTAGCATCTGGAAGACCACAATGAGGAAAAATGCTGAAATGTTGATACTAACAACATTAAACTTATGTATAATGTTAAGCTATTTTGGTTTAAAAGTGCACTTCATCTCTTACATGAAGCAGGTCCTGTGGAAGAGTTTTCCCTCCGCAAAGTGGCGCTGGACTAGATGAACGTGACTCTTGCAAGCGACGCATTTGCTGTTCATGGTGCCATTTTTGTTGCCGTTTTCTAGCTTCTGTGAAAAGAAACCTTCATAATAAAAAAAAAAAGTGGATATATTACATCTGATGTGACTGCCGCCGTTAACTGACAGGAGATGCAGGCTTCGGCGATGATCGTGTGGTGGTGACAGTAGGAGGGGCCTGGTTCTTGGAGAACGAGGCTTTGACGGACACCGGGAGATTCTTCTTCTCTGATGGCGCCTCCTTGGAGATCTCTGATGGCCTCTTAACTCCTCCCACAAATAAAAAAAAAAAACTTGAAGCTTCAGAGAGATAAATTATAGCGTTGCAACTTTAAGCAACTCAGGCTACTGTGTATTATGCTCATTTTTCAACCCTATGTATTAATTTGTGGACTTCTATAGAGCAGCTACACACAATAACCAGCATAGAAAACTTTCTAGATCTTCCAGAATCTGACCCTATTCAGCTGTATTTCCTTTGATTTGTGCTTCCCGTCTAAACTGTCTGTTCTACACACTTGTTTTTTGCAGGACTACTACTACTACTACTACTACTACTACTACTACTACTACCAGACATCCTCCGTGGATTAATGCACCTTTCCTAGCGAGAGCGCACTGCTTCCGCGTGAAATACCGTTGACAAATTTTGCTGGGAATCACCAAATACAATAACTTCTGACCTCGTGAAACAGAAAAGCAAAGTGTGAATCTGGCTTACTTCCACGCCCATATAAGGAAGCCTGTCTATGTGTGACATCACAAAATAACTGTTTTGCAACACCCTCTAAATCCGAGCGTTTTTAGCCATCCCTAACTTATTTCAGGGCTCACTTGCAAATGCGTAAATCTCGTTATCTGAAACTTTGGCATCGTTTAACACGAGAATACGACATTCTGACAACATTTATAGGTCAGAAAAGTGTAAAAAGCATAATGGGTGCCCTTCAAAATCATCAAAAGTTGGAGGTTATTTCTGTCATATCATACTCGCTGTGTTCTCACTGTGGGTGCGTCCTTTGAAGTAGTTGTAGTACTGAGAGACGTAAGTGAGTATGCTGAGCCTGTCCGGGATCCTTAAGGCCACCATGTCCTCTGCGTCCAACAGAGCTGGGATTCCCAGTTTCTCCTCAGCCACCTGAAAAGCCTTGAAGAAGAAAACATCGACATTTGTAGGCCATCTCGTGCGTCACAAGTCAGACAATACAAATGTCTTTAAATAGTCTACAGAATGAATAGTGTGCTTCCTGTGAAGGATAAGCAGGACGGAGTATTGTTCAGCACCAAGCTGGGACATGCTTATTAAAACGTTCTAACAAGAAATACACAATGACAAACATGTTTGTTATCTAACAAGACCCGTAAAAAAAAGAAACGTGACACTTCATGAAAAATACACGGGTGTCCATTACTACCACAAACTCATGTTTCCTTTACATGGAGCATCTCCACTACTCCAAAAAGTCCTCAAAATAGCCATGGAGGTGCTGCAGGAAGTGAACTTTCATGAGAAGTCCTTCACAGAGCACACACACCATCCTAAACAGGAAAATGGTGGAAAAAGCATCTAAATAATAAAGGAAAAGTCCCGGCTTTGGAGGTTAATATAACAAAACCAGGCCAAGTGGACAAAAAGACAGTACTGGATTTCAAAATGGCGTCAGAAATGAAACGATGCGAGTCAAAGATCCTCTAAAAGACTGTTTTTAGGAATCTGTTTTTACTGTTTTTAGGAATCTACAACAAAAAGCACTAGTCATAGCTTCTTTATACGACAGCCAATCACAGGGCACATATAGACAGACAAACAACCATTCACACTCACATTCATACCTATGGACAATTTGGAGTCGCCAATTAACCTAGCATGTTTTTGGAATGTGGGAGGACACCGGAGTACCCGGAGAAAACCCACGCATGCACGGGGAGAACATGCAAACTCCACACAGAGATAGCCGAGGGTAGGAATTGAACCCTGGTCTCCTAGTTGTGAGGTCTGTGCGCTAACCACTAGCCCACCGTGTGCCGGCCAGAGGCAATTTTTCGGGGATTAATGCGAGTCAAAGGTCCTCTAAAAGATAGGATTTCTCTGCTGTTTTTAGTAGTTTCCCACAAAAATGCTTGTCGCAGATCCTCTATTTGACGAGGAGGACTTGTACTTACAAAAACACACATTAAAAATCTAAATCTACATGAACCCTGCGCTGTTTGTCTTGATGTTTCAGGCTTGTGCGGTGTATTAAAGTGCTATAAAGTGTTTGATATTGTAATGGTAATGGTTTTATTTCATTTGAACGTGCATCAGATTACAATTGAATGCATCACATAATCAGTTCACAGTTCCACATGTCCAAAAGGAGTAGGAAGAAGCAAAGCTTAACATTGTCAACAGTATGTTAAGAGGTTGTCTCACCAGCTTGTTGTTGTCAAACACATCCTCCATGCGTAAAGAGTCGTAATCTCTGCACACACACAAAAAAACAAAACAAAACAGTAACTTTTATTATTATTTTTTTCCCCTCTCAAGCAGTCTTCAGTTGTTAATGCAAAGATGAATAGAACTTACATGAGATCAGGTCTGTGTCTGTGGATGAGGGCACAGAAGGCCAATCCACTCCTGAAGGACGTGGTCATGTTGGTGATGCTCACATCTCTGTAGCCCTCACACTCGCACCTGCACCATTGCTCCAGAGCCTGGATGGCCGACATGTTCAATAAAGTGTGCAAATGTTTTGCAGTGAGCAGTGAGGAGAAAGGAGGAAGAGTCAAGTGTGGAGATAAACAGGCGCTGTGAGTTCGGGAAGCGTCGCGTTGCAGCTGCGTCCTGTTTGCTTCTTGTTACCTGAGTGAGCAAATGAGCGAGTGGTGGAGTTGTGTTCCTAACAGCTGATTCGTCACAAGTTAGAGTGGGACGGAGAGAAACATTTAAACTCAAAGTACGAAACGGCGTAATAAATTTAAACACAATTGTAAGGACCAAAAGAGTACTAGAAAAAATAAAATTATTATTATTTTTTTTTAAACAATTTAACGAATAGTAGAACCTTAATCACACCAACATTTATTTGACTATATCGCGAGTGTCTAAACATAGTTATTATATCTATTCAAACGCTCATAAGTACTACTAAAACATTTATCTTTCCAACTATAACTTCCAAAAATAAAAAAACACAGTAGCTAGAAATTGATTCCAAACTTTCTAGCTAGCTTCATAACTACCGCTAACCTGTTAACTGGCTAGCTCTTTAGCTAGCTACAGACGTACACGTAGCAAATCATAATAAAGGTCACTTAATAACACCTGAAAAGAGTACAAAAAATTAAATTATTTTATTCTTTTTCTTAAAAAACAATTTAACGATTAGTAAAACCTTTAATCACCACAACATGTATTTGACTATAACTACCACTAACCTGTTAACTGGCTAGCTCTTTAGCTAGCTACAGACGTACACATAGCAAATCATAATAAAGGTCACTTAATAACACCTGAAAAGAGTCCTAAATATATTAAAATTAGTGTGGGCGATAGTGTATGCCCAAGAAAGATGATAGCCCCTTTTTAGGGCCCCTTTTTATCTAGTACTCGCAAGTTGTCTGTAATGGTGTGTGCAGAGGTTCTTATCTACTGTGCACAAGGTTTCAACTTGAATTATCTTGTGCACTGAAGAAAAAAACATATACATATGTTATATATATAAAAACATTATACAAGAACTGACCCATTTTGCAGCATTAAATGACCCACAGACCTCACAGGTTTGTAACATGACACCTGACATCATTAGCTTGAATACCTTAATATGTGACCATTGCTGTGTGAATAGGATCTAAATAAATCAATTAACTTACCCACTTTTATTTCAGCAAAGGGCAAATATAGTCATACATAAAAACAGAGCTGTGTTGTTTTTAATGATGGCAAAAACCTGAGTCAAACATCCTTTTTATGACAGAAGCACACTGAAAAAAAAAATCCTCCTCAAAGATCCTCTATATAACAAGAGCGTCTCCTGTTCTCCTGCAAAAATGTTCGTCTTTTCCAAGTTATGAAGTGAAGTCGCAGGCCGTTCTTGGTCATTCATGGTCCATATTGGGCCCACGGGCTGCCAGTTGAATAGAAGTGCCTGCACTATGAGAAACAGCAGCGGTACATGGGGGAAATAATAATGGCCACTAGGGGGCAGCGTTACACTGCTCTAGTCAATGCATGCAAGCAGCTGTCTGTCTTTGAAAGCATACAGAAAAAATCATTATAGCAAGTTAGGTTGCATTTACACCAACACATATGATTATATTGTAACGGATGGTTTATTATACAGTGATACACATGATGTTGAAGGCATAAATACATTCAATAATTTTAATATTGTTGGGCAAATTGATGTTTTAGTTTAGTTTATAATTATAGGTGTGTGACAAGTGCACAGGAACTTGAGCTTGCAAGTGTGCCTAATATAGTGTCTTAATAGCGTGTCAATGAGCACAAACAGGAAGCAGGAAAATGATCAATCATCACCCACGTGGTCAACTTCCTGCATGTGGGACGACACGACGCCACCCGACAAGCTCAGAGCGCCATGGATCTCCGCCTCATGCGCTCTGGCTTTGGCCCTCAGCTTGGCGATGCTGCACGAGCGCAGCTGCTCCGAACTGGGCCCCTCCCACTTACGTAACCTCTGACCTGTCGTTTCCGTGATGGCGCTCGGCGTGGCGCTGGCAGCTTTCGTCCAAGGGTAGTTGTTGTTTTTGTCGTCTTCCTGTCCTAAGGGTCGGCGCTCGCTGCGGGAAGCGTCCATGTGATGTTTTAAGCTCCTGGTGGCTTTATCCGACACGTCGGCATCTTCGCCTTTGGGATGAGGTTCGGCACGCTGACCCTGGAGTTTCAGCTGACGCCTCATCTTGGCACGGCGGTTCTGGAACCAAACCTGGAATCATGTTTAGGATGCGGTATACACCGTAAATACTCCTATTCAATTCACTGCAGAATCTCTGATAATAATATATATATATATAACATTGAAAATTTTTAAACTAATTTATATTTTTTAACAGACGAGACAATTATCTTTTTTGCATTTTTTTGCTGTAGTTCTGAAAGTTATCATTTTAAATATTTTTAATATTAAAAATATTAATAAAACATGCATATTTTTATATTATAATTTATATATAATACAATTAAATGTACAATTTTATAATTCAATGTTATTTAGAATTTATAAATTATAAATTAATTTAATTACAAATTAATCCAGCCTATTTATTATTATGTATGCATTGTTTCTTTTTAAGATTAAAAACATTAATACAATTATTATAAATTGTATTATGATTTAAAAATAAATTCAATGTTATTTAGAATCTATAACAGGGGTCACCTGCATTCTGGATTTTTTTTGCGGTAGTTTTGAAATTCAAAATGTTTATATGTTAATAAAAAATATATACATATTACAGTATATTATTACATATCAAATATAAATGATGCAAATACATTGACCATTTATAAATTAATTTCATTATAAATTAATCCAGCCTATTTATTATTATTATTTATGCATTGTTTGTTTTTAAGATTAAACATTTTTACATAATTAACATTAATACAAATATTATAAATTGTATTATGTTTTTAAAATAAATATAATATAAAGAGATTTGCCCTATGTATTATAGATAAAAACTTATTTCCATATTCGATTAAATGCGATTAATTGTGAGTTAACTATTGACAAAATGTAATTAATCGAGATAAATAATTTTAATCGATTGACAGCCCGAGTGTAAACAGAATAGATTCTCAAATCACAACTAACCTTTGGCCTTGTTTCATGTTCGATACCCAACGGTTTCACACACATAGCTTGTATTTGCCCACCTGCACTCGGGCCTCGATGAGGTCCAACCTGAGGGCCAGGGCCTCCCTCATGAAGACATCCGGGTAGTGTGTGGTCTCGAAGGCCTTCTCCAGCTCCTCCAGCTGCCAGCTGCTGTAGTTGGCGCGGGCGCGACGCTGCTTCACCGGCCTCTGTTCGTCTAGGGTGGGGTGAGCGGGTGGGGGAAAGAAGAAAAAAAAAAACACAGCGGCCCAATTTACAGCATCGCCGACGGGTGACAAGGAGCTAATGGCTCTAGATTGGCTAATTAGCGCGGCGATCATTAGCGCCGCTTCGGCACGGCTGGATAATTGATTGTTAGTTACGAGCCGTTAGCCTTTTGTAAACATTTACACTCGAGTCTGACGCCACTTCACTTTAACGCTGACTGCCTGACTTATTATTGACGTTTGAACATAACTTTCAACGAGGCGCTTTACGGTCGAGCATTCGTGGGATACTTTTTGGATGTCGGGAATTTTAATAATCGGACTCACCCACGCCCTCGGTTAGTTGCCCCATGACCATGGTCTGCGAGGCCAGGAGCAGCGCCTCCTTGCAGGGTTCAGGCTGCAGGTAACTCCTCAGGGATTCATAGCTGATAAAGGGTCCTGGGATCAGAATGGGAGGCCGGGCGGCGAAGGCGGGGAAAAATTGGGCTGCACCGGGCGCGTGGAAGACCGCAGGCAGGAACGCGGAGACCAGTTTCCCCGGTCCGAACATCTCCAAGCTGATCCGGTTGATCCGTAGTCCTACGCTGATGAAAGCATCCCAGTGGGAGTATTGGTTCTGATACCTGAGGGGCTCAAGGCAGGTAAACACAGTTAGGGGGTGGACTCTCACCTGTCTCCGCCCCCTTACAGCAGTCACATGACGTCCACCTCAGCTGGAACATGTAACCTCGTCTCTCATCAGGATCATCATCATCGTCTTCTGGAGTGTGATAACGAGCGTCTCTCCTCCCCGACTTGCTGACATGTTGCAACACCTTCTGAGGTTTCAATCCCAAGAGCCAATGCGGAGACCGTTTGTTGAGACAAGTACGTTGTGAGAAACGGGTGGGACGATCCCCGAAAAATGATGGCGGCAGCGGCGGCGGTGGCGGCTTCCAGAATAAACACACGCTAACCGACATGTCAAAGTGACAAAAGCCTCTCAGAACACCTTTGGTGTTGATGTGGAACAGCGGCAGTGGCGGCGGCGAGGGAGCTGACGGCTCGTCACCCTAAAGATGGATGACATCCATTGGAGTGGCGAATGTATGGACTTGTTTGATGGTTACACACGAAAAAGGGGGCGCTTCATTTATCAGCTTTCAGGTGCTTTGTTTTGACTTTGTAGCAAACGGATACATTTTAGTAGCATTGGGACTTGAATTAGAAGAAATGTATAAATGTTGGGTGACATGCCACATTTCTGTCTGTATTCATGAATATTATACACACATATATATATATATATATATACACTATATAGATATATATATATAAATAATTAGCCCGAAACCAAACAGCTTTTCGGGAAACTCCCAGTTAGTGCGAGATCAAATTGCCAAAATTGCCTAAATCCAAACAGACATGCAAATTTTTAAAGCAACGTGTCATATCATTAACGTTAAAGCTGGAGCCTATCCCAGCTGTACAACCGGGGTAATATTGATGTATATAGCCAATATTGTATTGTCTGTATTGTAAAATGTGTAATAATACTGGAATTAATGATTAAAAATAAATAAATAAATAAATAAAAAAAATAAATAAAATAGTGTATATGGCCAATATTGTATTGTCTGTATTTTGAATTTGCTAAAAAAAATTCAACATTTTATAATTGTATTTTATTCAACAAAATGTGTAATAATACTGGAATAAATTATAAAAAATAATAACTAATAAAATAAATAATAATAAAATAAATAATGTATATAGCCAATATTGTATTGTGTATATTTTTAATTTGCTAAATAAAAATTTCAACATTTTATAGTTGTATTTTATTCAACAAAATGTGTAATAATACTGGAATTAATGATTAAAAAATAATAATAAATAATAAAATAAATAATAATAAAATAGTGTATATAGCCAATATTGTATTGTCTGTATTTTTAATTTGCTAAAAAAAAAATCAACATTTTATAATTGTATTTTATTCAACAAAATGTGTAATAATACTGGAATTAATGATAATAAAATAAATAATAAAATAAATAATAATAAAATAAATAATAATAAATAAAGTGTAAATACAAGAGTATTATTACTACTTATTACTAAACGTATCTGAACGTACTAAATATATCTGCCAACTGTTACTTTACGTATTTATACTGTAATCCTTTGTTTATCACCGTTAATTGGATCTAGAAGTAGGATCGTGGATCGTGGATCGTGAAGTAGGATTCCTTATTTATAAATACAATATTTTCCTAGGTAGGGCATAGAAACTGTGTTTATGACCTTCTAAAATACAGGTTTTTAACATTATTAGAGCCCTCTAGACATGAAATAACACCCCTATAGTCACCTTTATACTCGTATTACCCAATATATAAAGACATTTAAGACATAAATAATACCCATGTTTGTGGAAGTGACACCGGGGGTTAAGAGTTGAGTTTTAGTTTGCTGTGGGTTACAATGAGCAAGTCTGGTGCTTGTGTGTCTCACTGGATATCTGTGAAATAAGATGAAAAATGTGCTGGTTTGTCCCGAAAAAAAGATGGTGGATGCAAAGAGAGGCGGATGAGGACAACATTTGGGGGTGTACACTCCTGTGGAACGGAGGTTCAGCGGAGGATGCTTATTGTTCGATTCCTCTCCTCCCGCACGCCTGATGACATGTTATCTCAAGACGGCAGCCTGGTACCATCAACATGTTCCGATTAAAGCCCCCTCAACACATTTAAAGCGCCAGGATTATTCGCACCCCGGCTATTCTGCGGCGTTGACGGGTGGCTGACGAGCGTCAGCGTGAATTAAACACAGGTGTGCCTCAATTAATCCTGACATCAGCTAACGGTGCACATCACGCTAACAACGCCTGATCGGGCGGCAGTGAAAACACGGGCCTGTCGGACGTAGGGGCTTTGATCAGCGTGCCAAGTCGGGGTCCGGTGAGGAGGCGGGAGGGAGGTGAGTCACATGGTGGTCATTCCTGCGCCCTCACCTGTGGGTCTTTCATCTGCACCTGTCTAAACAGTGATTTAACGCCTCGGTTAGGCACGCAGGGGGCGGGATTAAGGCTGGATTGATTAGGATATCTGCTATAATTGTCTCTCATTGAATTATCATTGAATATTGATTTGGCCAAACGCTGATTAGATGTCAATTTTACACTGATTTTAAGAATGACTAAAAAACAATAATCCAATAATCCCTTGAAGATGTCTAAGGAAGCTAAGTTCAAAGGTCGCAAGGGTGCTGGTACTCTGCCGGCCTCAAATTTCCACCAATCCCCTTAAAACATTAAGGGATTAGCCACCTCAGTAGCACCGTAAACAGAGGATACCCTTAAAAAGCATTTCAAATTGCTTAGACACGGTTTCATATTTATGTTATGTACTCTTTGTAACTTATTAAAAAATTGTATGTTTTACATTTTATCCTAAACATGCTAAAAAAAATGCTATTTTTTGACATGCCGTGGCAGATACAGAGTGGAAAGAAAAGTTCTCCTCTCATTTGGTGTGAAGTGGTAAGTTCATGGCATCCCTGTCCTTCTTCTCCACTTGAAATTTAGAATAAGTCGATTGGAGAGGCTAACTATTTAGCTCGGTGTGATGTAAACAAAGGCGGTGCTTCATATGGACCGCACACTCATAATGTTAAAAGCCCCTTATATAGAAAGTCATAAAGTTTTCTATGCTTTTATATGTTCTAGCTACAAAAAAACTGTTTATTTAGATTGTATTTATTAATATATTTTGCGGAAATTTGCCTATTGCGGTCGAGTCTGGTAGCAATTAACTGCCATAAATGAGGGACAACAATCCTAAACAAGAAAAGTTCTCCTCCCATTTTGTGTGGAAGTGGTAAGTTCATGAAATCCTTGTCCATCTTCTCCACTTTAAATTTAGAATAAGTCGATTGGAGAGGCTAACTATTTAGCTCAGTGTGATGTAAACAAAGGCGGTGCTTCATATCGACAGCGCACTCATAATGTTAAAACCCCCTTATTTAGAAAGTCATAAAGTTTTCTATGCTTTTATATGTTCTAACTACAAAAAAACCGTTTATTTAGATTGTATTTATTAATATATTTGGCGGAAATTGGCCTATTGCGGTCAAGTCTGGTAACAACAATCCTAAACAAGAAAAGTTCTCCTCCCATTTCGTGTGGAAGTGGTAAGTTCATGGAATCCTTGTCCGTCTTCTCCACTTTAAATTTAGAATAAGTCAATTGGAGAGGCTAACTATTTAGCTCAGTGTGATGTAAACAAAAAGCAGTTTATTTAGATTGTATTTATTAATATATTTGGCGGAAATTGGCCTATTGCGGTCAAGTCTGGTAGCAATTAACTGCGATAAATGAGGGACAACAATCCTAAACATTGGTCATTTTTGCAGGTATGACTTTGATCAAAACGTTGCATGTTTGTTCATTTAAAACCCTTTAGTTGCTACAGTATAGCATTTAGCATACATACATACATATAGCATATTATTAGTTAAAGAACTGAAAAGCAAATTTTCCATTGGCCGGCGGCAATATCAGTTTGACAAGCCACAGTAATAAACGTGTCGTTAAATGAATATTAACACATTTTAATGCCCGCGGCGCAGCAGTTGAGAGCGATTCTAAATGGGCTCGTTAGGATTAAAAGTTGTGCAAAGAGCAGAGAGCATGTGTACAGTATGGCGTGTTTGCACAGTGTTAGATTTAACATTTGTCTAATGAATCAGAGCGAAATGAAGCTAAGCTACGATAGACTCCGCTTGATGAGTATGAAAATGTGACATGTCATTAACAGCCCAGGCTTCACTTAGGCTCTCATTAAACGTTGATCTGATCTCTCCTCGCTCATCGTCGTCGTCGTCATCGCCGCCGCCGTGCCCCGCCGCGCCGTCTATCCCGCAAATTACATCACATTGATGACGATAATAATTGATGATTACCATCCGTCAGCGCGCGACGTGTAGCAGAACTCTCGTTTTATGGGCTTGAAGTGGCAGCGTGGCTGAATAATAACGTTGGGAAAAGAGCGTTACGTCAGATGCTATCTTGTTACGGCGAGTGCGTGGCACCATGACATCGTTAATCCACTACAACGCCGCTTTTACGGTAAAAGGCGACAAACACGATATCATTACGACAAATTGTGCAAAATGTGAGGATATACAGAATCAATATGATGGAGTATTAGGGTCACATTGGAAAAAAAAAGATTTAGTAAATTCACGGTATTATTCTCGTAAATTTATGAGAGAAATTTACAATAATATTGTGATTTTACAAAATATTTTTTCGTAAACTTTGACACATTGGAAAAAAAAAAGATTTAGTAAATTCACAATATTATTCTCGTAAATTTATGAGAAATTTACGACAAAAAAAAGATTTAGTAAATTCACGATATTATTCTCGTAAATTTATGAGAAATTTACAACAAATTATTCTTGTAAATTTATGAGAGAAATTTACAACAAAAATATTGTGAGTTTACAAACTATTTTTTCGTAAACTTTGACACATTGGAAAAAAAAGATTTAGTAAATTCACAATATTATTCTTGTAAATTTATGAGAGAAATTTATGACAAAAAAAAAGATTTAGTAAATTCACGATATTATTCTCGTAAATTTATGAGAGAAATTTACGACAAAAAAAAGATTTAGTAAATTCACAATATTATTCTCGTAAATTTATGAGAGAAATTTACGACAAAAAAAGATTTAGTAAATTCACGATATTATCATCCTTCCAATGAACCTAACACTCCATTGTACATAAAAGACATGTGAAGGCATACTTAAAAATATTAACAAATAAGGAGTATGTAAAGCTATCTTAAAGTGAAAACAGGAAGTGAACAAAAAATTAAAAAATTAAAAAAAAGTTCATTTACGGGAAAAACTTTTAAAGTTGTAAATTTAGGACTTTTTTTTCCCAAACTCTCTCCTTCTTAAAGGTGTAGCATCAAAAAAAAAAAGCGAAGTTGCACCAGTTTCAATAAATGAATACCAGCTGAAAGGAGTCGATTTCAAGCTGAAGGACATCTGACTGGCGGCTAGCTAAACCCACTGACAACACTCCGACTAATAACACCAAGACGTCTCCGAGGTTACACTGTCATCCGGGTCACCCAGAACCCACCCGAGAGTCGACGTGAGCAGTCACCATTGTGGTCTTAAGCCCTCCTTCAATTATCCACCAGCAACTTCTTCTTTAGAAACGTCTGTCACAACCTCAAGTCCACCACCTCCCAAATTCTGCTCCCTGATTATCTGGATCAATCGGCATTAAAGGACGGAGAAGATGAGTTTGACGGGGGGGTCTGCAAATCCGGCTTAACTACCTGTGTGCCTGGGACAAACGCAGGTGGCTATTGAGGCGTCAGCGGCGCCACACACCGTGTTTGTTTAGCCACAGCTCAAAAGGTGACACTTTCTATCTAGTTAGCTTTTCCTCACAATTTGAACACCCGAGGAAATATTTGGAGCTTTTTTTGCAGTCTGTCACTTTAAAGAAAGAAAGAAAAGATGGTGTCTTGTTGCATCCTTTAGGCTTGGAAGAAAGCTAATGCACTCTAATAAGGAGACAATTCATATATCTGCATTACTCCTAGTTTGTTAGTATTCACAAAGGTTTATTAAGTATCCCTTTGATTGCTATTGGTTGTTTTGCAAAGGGGACTTTATAGCAGGAGGGGTGCGGGTGGGTGGGGGGGGGGGGGGGGGGGTGAACAACTGATGGCAACAACTGTCCATATAATTATTATGCTAAGTTTATGCTGAGTCAGTTTCTTTATTTAATTAAGGTACTCCTTAACAGGTTTTCCTATTAGTTGAAGGAGTATAATAAAACTAAAATAAAGTAAAAGTAATTGATTGGCTGACTTCCTAGCTGTTCTAACCACAAACCGTGTGAATTAATCTGTAGTTTAAAGAAACATTTTTAAAAAATTGTCTGCATTTAACTATTAATTTAATAGAATTAAACTAAAATAAAGTAAAATTACTCACTCTTTTCCTATGTCGCAGTGAGTTCCATAGGTATGAATGTGAGTGTGAATGGTTGTTTGTCTACATGTGCCCTGTGATTGGCTGGCCATCAGTCCAGGGTGTTAAGTCCCGCCTCTCGCCCAAAGACAGCTGGGATAGGCTCCAGCACCCCCCGCGACCCTCGTGACGGTAAGTGGTAGAAAATTACAAATTTCCCCACTGAGGGACGAATAAAGGCATAAAAAAAAAATTAATGAATGAATGAATATTTTGTGAGGGGCTGCGCAGTGAACAAGTGGTTAGCATGCAGGCCACACAGCTAGGAGACCCGAGTTCGATTCCACCCTCGGCATTCTCTGTGTACTTCGGTTTCCTCCCACATTCCAAAAACATGCTAGGTTAATTAGCGACTCCAAATTGTCCATAGGTATGAATGTGAGTGTGAATGGTTGTTTGTCTATATGTGCCCTGTGATTGGCTGGCCACCAGTCCAAGGCCCGAAGACAGCTGGGATAGGCTCCAGCACCCCCCGCGACCCTTGTGAGGATAAGCGGTAGAAAATGAATGAATTTTTTGTAACTATGTAACAACTGCTTCCTTACCAGTACTTGTACTATAGTACTATATAGTATAGTACTACAGTACTATGATGGTGCTGTCATCTTATTATTATTATTGAGTAAACCTTGTCATTGACATTTGTAACGTATTAAAAAAACAGCAATAAATGGCATAAAGCAATTTTTAGTGCACACTAACTGCTTGGTTGGTATGTTCACAGTTCACATGTCCGAAAAGTACTTTCGAGTACATAACTGCTGAATGGAAAGCATGTACTATATCTTCACGTTTTTACATTTTATCCTAAACATGGGCAAAAAATATATATTTTTTTGCTATTTTTCGACATGCCATGGCAGATACAGAGTGGAAAGAAAAGTTCTCCTCTCATTTTGTGTGGAAGTGGTAAGATCATGGCTTCCTTGTTCTTCTTCTCCACCACTCATTTAGAATAAGTCAATTGGAGAGGCTAACTGTTTAGCTCGGTGTGATGTAAACAAAGGCGGTACTTCATATCGACAGCGCACTCGTAATGTTAAAACCCCCTTATTTAGAAAGTCATAAGGTTTTCTATGCTTTTATATGTTATTATTATTATTGAATAATAATTATTGAATAATTGACATGCCATGGCAGATACAGAGTGGAAAGAAAAGTTCTCCTCTCATTTTGTGTGGAAGTGGTAAGATCATGGCTTCCTTGTTCTTCTTCTCCGCCACTCATTTAGAATAAGTCAATTGGAGAGGCTAACTGTTTAGCTCGGTGTGACGTAAACAAAGGCGGTACTTCATGTCGCCAGTGCATTCATAATGTTAAAATCCTGTTATTTAGAAAGTCATAAGGTTTTCTATGCTTTTATATGTTATTATTATTATTGAGTAAACCTTGTCATTGACGTTCACTTACAGTACGTTGAGCTTAAAAACATGATTCAATGACGGTCATCCCCTGCCTCTTTCTTGTCAGAGCACACGCTTCTGATTGCACAAACGGCTACTCGCCACACTGTGGTCAGGCTTGAGCAGTCGAGTGCTTTCCTACTTCCAAAGGCTTTCATGTCTGTTGTAGAAAAAACCCCGTGAGGAATGTGGATTGGCATAATTCAATCAGCACACATTAAAAGTCTTTTGTAACTTGGGAGGAAAAGTGGATGTCATGCCTGAGGAGGCGTCAATGTTGGGTGCCGGTAATCGAATCCCCGGCAGAGCGCGGGGTGCACTTTTAGTTTTAGTCGAGCATCGTCGGCAGCCTTTGGGGGGGGGGGACCCGAGAAGAGGCCCCGGTCTTGCTTTTCATGTCATTAAGGTGAAAAGCGGCCTACGATGCAAAAGCAAATCACACTTGAGACATCAAAGTGGCAGCGGGAAAGAGATTTTTTTTTTTTTTTCCACGCGAGCCGAGCGCAACTGAAGCGTGGACGAGGAGGAGATGATCTAAAGCCAGGGGTGCCACTGAGAGGAAGAGCGGACAGATGTGCGAGGGGGGGCAGGTAGCGGCACATCCCCTCGTTCCTTTAACCGAAACAAAAAGGCAGCATTTACATTCCTGCCAAGCTGATCACTGTGATCAATACCACTATCTGGCACCACCAAAGTGGGCGTGGCTCAGGGGTGGCTGGCCTCAGCTGAGGGCATGCAGCCTCACAACTAAAGGTAACGACGCCGCAAGTTTTTCCCAACTTCTACCCGCCCTTCATGCTACCACGCTTCTTGCCGTCACTCATCTCCGTTCCGCCTGGCTGCTGCCCGGCCAATAGGATGCTGGCGCCTGACCAAGAGCCGTCAGGACTTGTGCAGCAGGTTGATGGATAACCGTAAACACAGCTCTCGGCTAGTTATAGGACACCATGCAGGTGCAATTAACGGCAGGACGACATCTTGTGTAAATACAGTCATTAAAAGCAGACTCATAGTTCAGGAATAGTCGACTTTTAGTCCAATTAAGGCCACTATTCAATTACAGTATTCCGTAGGGATACATCCTGATGCAGCTTTTTAGCAATTCCATTACATGGTAGCGTTTGAAGTATCGCGAGTTGACAAAATCCAGCCGCTATACGTACATATATATGAACCGTATCGGCTCATATCGGTGTGATAATGATATCAACGCGCACATCATGGCTCAGTATGATCCATGACATGACATTGGTATGATAGTGATGACTGTATAGGTATGGGTCCATATTGCTATGAAGTACTGGACCATAATGTATGGGTATGAAAGGCAATATTAAGAATTACAATTAGGGCTGCAACTTGCGCCATGTTAGCGTGGACTTTTTCTAATTACGTTACACTTTTTTCCTCATTTTTTTAATTTTGTTTTCTTAATTATCGGTTAAATTCTCATTTATTATACTATTATAAATATTCTAATATATTTTTCCTAATTTTTTCTTTTATTTTCTAAATTATCTGTTAGTCTCATTTTGTATACCATTATAAATATTCTAATATATTTTTCCTATTTTTTTCTTTTATTTTCTTAATTATCTGTTAAATTATCATTAATTATACTATTATATTCCAATATATTTTCCTCATTTTTTCTTTTATTTTCTTAATTATCTGTTAAATTCTCATTTATTATACTATTATAAATATTCTACTATACTACTATATATATCATATATATATTATTTGTACATTTCAAGGTTGTTGTACATTTTTTCTTTTACTATTATGTCTTTATTTACAATATTTTGATTGTGGGATGAACTTTGGACTGCCAAATCAGTTAGTGTGGTCCACAACACATCAGAATAAAGTTAAAAAAAAAATGTCTGTCACTGTTCTCCAAAGTCAACAATATCTTGTTTTGCTTAGAATACAAAAGATAATAATTCCCCATGGATGATGACAAAAATTCAAATCAAAATTCACACTTGAGAGGCTAAAATCAGAGAATATTTATATTTTTTAATTTAAAAAAAGCATTAATGGAGTACCAAAATAGTTGCTGATTCGTTGGACCATTAATTGGAATATCAACGAGCTACGTTTTCTGTTCAAATTAGTTAAAAGGTCATACGGGCACCAGGAATCGCTACTAGCTTCTACAGTTACAGTTAGTAATGGCGTCAATGTGTTTCATCGGACACTATTATGGGATGGAAGACATAGGTTCTCATATCTTTTGCACCAATGTCTTATGTTTGGTACAGTCGACTTACATTAAAGAGTAAATAACAGAATTTGAAGTATTTTAAAACAGCCAATCACCCTGTATAAAAAAATTAATAACAGTAATTTAGGTAAATAAACACCCGTGCTATAATTTGCTATATGGAGTATATAAAAGCTTGACTTATCTTAGACTACACTGCATGTTTAATTAATAAAAAAAAGGTAAAGCACATGAATGGACTACTTTGTTTTGGTTCAGAGACCCCTAGTGGTAGAAATTATACACTGCATATTAATAGTCATGAGCAAGTTTTAAAAAGTTTGTGTTGCTTTGGGAGGGGGGGGGGGGGGGGGGGGGTTGTTCCTATGTTCCAAAGAGTGTAGTACAAAGGTACCGAGTGCTAAAAGCTGAATGGACATTACTGGACTTTTTATTTCTGAGTGACAGCTTCCACTGAGTGACAAGTGCGGGCATGCCTCCTGCCTCATCCTCACGTTCCGCGAAACACAACACCCAGTGGCAGTCTGACGGGGGTCGGACTCGTATCACGTCATCAAAGCGGACCTTTGGCTGGAAATGATTGAACAATTACCGCCACGGTCAATTTGTCCCCAAAGGGGGGAAGTCCACTTTCCTCCTTTCGGGGCCCCGCATGCCTGCATTGTTTGACTGGGGGGCTCTTTGCGCTCCATCAGGAGGCTTTCAGAGGAAGTTGGCGGCACGGCGCTAAACAAGACACACTTTCATGGCAAAATGGTTTCCATCGCGGCATGTTCATCGCGCCTTTTAATCTGTCTGCCGCACGCCGGCGAGGAGCGAGCCGCCACGCAGCGTGACAGACGCTTGGCTGCTTTGTCTGCAACGAATTGAAAGGCGCCTGTTAGCATCGTTTTTTTTTCCCCTCATCTTACACAGAGTTAATAATTGGGTTTGGTAGCTGCTAGGATGTTTTATTTACTATTTCAACTCATCTTTTTTTTTTTTTTTTGGCTGCATAAAATTTGTTCCACTACTCACTCAAAAGCAGATTGTGTCATTCCTTTTATTCAGCGGGGGTGTGCTTCAGAAACGCTTTTTAGGTGACAGCAAAACATTGCGGATTGCGGACAAAGACATGAATGACTTTGTGGTTTTCCGTTTAAAAGTCCAAAATGTTTCGGTGACTGAAATTCATATAAATTCAAACCCTTGGCCAAAGCCTAATTCCATACTTGGGTAATACGAATCAAAGACGTGTGTGTGGTGAAAAATACCAAATAATCTAAATTGCTTCCATGTGAAGGACCTTCATGGACTCTGAGATCATAGAACTGGTGTCGATTTGTCCGTAGACGCCCACTAAGAACGCCTTGTGGAGTAAGATGTCTGCATGCTCTGGATAGGGGAGGAGAACAAAAACAACAAAACTCACATGGATGGAGGGTTTGGACATGTGCCGTCATTTACAGACTTTTTTCCATGTATCCAAATTTGAAAGTTAATCATACTGCTAATTATACTGCCCCCAACATCGAAAGCTTTAAGTCTCGTCTTAAAAAACACTTTTATTCTCTGGTTTTTAACTCGGAGTGAGTCGTATTTATTTTAATTGGTTTTATTTTTTTTTTTATAATTTTATTGCTTTGCTTCTTGTTTTTAATATTTTAATATCTATTTTACTATTTTATTTCTTAAATGATCTTTTAGTTTTGGATTCAATTCAATTTGTACCTTATTTATTGTATTTTATTTTATTTTTTTATTTTATTTTACTAGTCTGTGCAGCACTTTGGAATCTCTGTTGATAAAAGGTGCTATATAAATAAAGTGGATTGGATTGGATAGGCTAGCGACAGTGAGATCGGGAGCTTGGTGAACTTTCTTACCAGTAACGTGCTTGTTAGACACGCTTATGACTTGTTAACTGCTTATGTTAATTATATATAATTATATGTTCTTTCTGCAGTTATGTAGCTCAGTCACACATTTTCCGTGTGTTCTAAAGATATACAAACAGATAAAAAAGGGGCAGCGAAGAATGAATGTAATAGGATGCACTGATTGTTTTTGAGTTTGGACAAGTTAACAAAACTTGTGTGAAAGCAACGCGCCCACAAAGCTCCGAAATCATTATTATCATGAATGTACCGGTTACAGCATGTATATAAAATCATACAAGCTTGTTAATGGCGGGTTTTCTAGGCGCAATAGATGTGTCCCATTATGTGTTTTAGAACACAGGAAAGAGAAAGCCGTGTTCATGTCTCACATACGGATTGTGAATGATGGACAAAGTTCCAAAAAGAAGTGCTGCTGTTCTTGAACGTAGCTCATTCTGTTGTTGTCTGCTGTTGTGCAGTTGAATAACCTGGCTTGGTTTAGAATTTTTTTTAGATAAAATAAGCTATATACGTTTTTTTTACCTCTATGTGATGCATTTTTGGACTGATTCGACATATAGTCTTGAAAAAAACGGTATGCGGTCATCCGAAGGAGAAATACGCAGCCCTGCCGACGTGGTTGCGTCCTCTTACCTTGACAGAGCAACACATATTCCGGAAGATTCCTCAAGGCTGTCTGCACCACGTCAAAGTCCCCGCTGCCCATACAGTACATGAACGTCGGCAGGAAGTCGGTGGCCAGGCTGCGGGACAGAGAAGTTGCAATCATTTTTGTCAAAAAAAATATATATATATATACAGAAATATTTTTTTACGGAATCATTCCCACTTTCCATTGTGGGAATACAGTACCTGGGATTATTCTGGATGCAGCGCAACGCCAGGTTGAAGGCGATATTCCGACACAGTTCCTCAGAGGACGTCATGAGTCTCTGCAGGTCGTTCTGCCCCCCGCCCCCGAAAAAAAGAAAATTTTATTGAGAAAACACACATTTACATGATTCAAATAGTTCACAATTGAATACTTAAATCAACATGACCTCGTACTTCGGTACGAGGTACATTATTTAAAAAAAAAAAAAAACCTTAAACTGTATTATGGAAAGCAGGAAGTGAACAAATGTAACAGTTACGAGGTACATTATTTAAAAAACAAAACCAAAAAAAAACTTAAACTGTATTATGGAAAGCAGGAAGTGAACAAATGTAACAGTTACAAGGTACATTATTTAAAAACAAAACAAAAAAAACCTTAAACTGTATTATGGAAAGCAGGAAGTGAACAAATGTAACAGTTACTGATTGTAAAAGTACCAGATGGAGGGGTAGGATTTAATAAGCTTTGCTTCTTCCTACTCCTTTTGGACATGTGGAACTGTGAACTGATTATGTGATGCATTCAATTGTAATCCGATACATGTTCAAATGAAATAAAACCATTACCATGACCATAAATGCACCATGCAACCTTCACTTTTAAGTCTGAGTCGGACTGCATGTGTTCTATTTGCTTAGTGACTCACGATGAAGTACTGGATGATCTCCGGGCTCCTCCTCGACTTCTCATCCACCTCCGTCAACACTTCCAACACGTCTGCGGAGAAAGAAAAGCAAAAACAGCGCATTGAGTCATTCTGTCGTTCTGACGCCAAAGCTGCCGATTCAGCCTCACCCTCCACGGCCTCCCCTCTCGACATCTTCTTCAGATATTTTGTCATGTCAGCGCCGCTTAGAGGAACCGACGCAGAGATGTTGACCATAGGGAGGGAACCGGCCGCTACCTCATCTGGGGGTTGATGAATAATGAAAATTGTAATCTACGAGTAGGGGCATCAAATCCATTTTAGAAATGGAGGTTGAGTTACCATCTCTGTCTTCTGCAGTGACCTCTGAGGAAGAGCTCTTTACAGGAAGCGTGAGACCGGCCAGGAGAGACTTCAACTGGACCAAGTCGGGATTTTCAGCACTCATGCTCCTGGAAGAGGAGGTCACAGAGACACATTTGTATGATTATACGATATGTACTATGTATCATTAGATGACTTACTGCAGTATGTCGGAGTGTCTCTGCAGATACGGGATAGCGGCTGCTGCATCATGGGTAATGTACTTTTGCGTAAATTGGAGGAATTTATTGATGATGACTAAAGGGGAACGGCTCCTTTGAAAGTTCTGTAATCAGACAGCGACAATGTTTAGAATTTTTAAAAAAATGGCAGCCAAAGTCAAGCACCACTTACCTTCAGGACCTTCATGAAGGACAAGAGGCAGTCTTGAAGCGCCCTCTGGTGGTCGGTGTGGAATACCAGGGGTTGCAGCTGCTCCAGGATAGCTAGGACGTTGCTGAAGAATGTCATGTGGTTCTGCTGCCGGAACTCGCGCAAATTTAGGTGAATGCGACCGTGAAGGAGGCCAGCGATCATGGGTAGATGCCTGGGAAGATGTCAAGAAAAGCAAAGTCAATAAAAATGGCGGGTCATTTCACTAGTGAAATGCTGTCAGAAGGATATCAGTGAAAGTAGATACATACATACGTATGCATGACGCGTTCACAGCCACACAAAACAGTCAGACATCTCATTCGCGACAATATAATATTGGCCTGTTTATTACATTCATTCATTCATTCTCTACCGCCTTTTCCGCATGAGGGTCGCGGGGGTGCTGGAGCCTATCCCAGCTGTCTTCGGGCGAGACGCGGGGTACACCCTGGACTGGTGGCCAGCCAATCACAGGGCACATATAGACAAACAACCATTCACACTCACATTCATACCTATGGACAATTTGGAGTCGCCAATTAACCTAGCATGTTTTTGGAATGTGGGAGGAAACCGGAGTACCCGGAGAAAACCCACGCATACACAGGGAGAACATGCAAACTCCACACAGGGTGGAATTGAACTCGGGTCTCCTAGCTGTGAGGCCTGCGCTCTAACCACTCATCCCTTCGTTGTTTATAAATAAATGGGATATTTTCATGCTGCATAGAAAACCTGTTTCGGACCTCCCCATATGTGTTTTTTGTACATTAGAGCCCTACAGACATGAAATAACACCCCTATCGTCACCTTCTCACTTGTAATACCCAATGGACTTGACATAAGAGGAAAATAAGACAATATAGACACATGTTAGCATTGGGAGGGTTCCTTCTTTTTTCTGTTTTTTTTTACTTCCTGTTTCAGTTCAGTACTTCGTGTAGTCACTATCATTATATAAAAATGGAATGTGGGAGGAAACCGGAGTACCCGGAGAAAACCCACACATGCACGGGGAGAACATGCAAACTCCACACAGAGATGGCCGAGGGTGGAATTGAACTCGGGTCTCCTAGCTGTGTGGCCTGCGCTCTAACCACTCAGCCCTTCCTTATTTATAAATTGGATATTTTCATGCTGCATAGAAAACCTGTTTCAGACCTCCCCATGTGTTTTTTTGTTGTACATTAGAGCCCTACAGACATGAAATAACACCCCTATAGTCACCTTCTCACTTGACATAAGAGGAAAATAAGACAATATAGACTCATGTTAGCATTGGGAGGGTTTTTCTGTTTTTTTTTTACTTCCTGTTTCAGTTCAGTACTTCCTGTAGTCAACTATCATTATATAAAAATTGAATGTGGGAGGAAACCGGAGTACCCGAAGAAAACCCACGCATGTACGGGGAGAACATGCAAACTCCATACAGAGATGCCCGAGGGTGGAATTGAACTCGGGTCTCCTAGCTGTGAGGTCTGCGCGCTAACCACTTGACTACCGTGCCGCCATTGTTTATTACAGCCTGATATAAAATCAACAACAATGGAAGGCATGTGCGATGTCTGATATTTGCCGTGATTGCACGCTCTCCGATGTCCAGATTCAGGGATCGGATCGGAAGTGAAAACAAGTGGATCATTGCGGAACTACTTCTTACCTGAGCAAGAGGACAGGATGCGACACGGCCAGCTTTCTACATGCAAGGTTAGCATCAGAAACACGTCCCTCTGATGATTTAGAGTCTCCTACATCAGCGAGCAGCGTGACCAGACGGTGGACCAGGACGTCAAGCTGATAAAATACAGAGCATAAATAAAATCATATTATACGTATATTAGGGCGCATCAAAAAACACAATTATTTAATTTTGATATGGCCGGGTACTAAAAGTGTAGAAACAACACATACAAAATATTTTTCCAATACATGATTAGTTAGGGGTGCCACCATATATCTGTTTTTTGTGGAATAACGTGATGAACAGTTCAATGGTCGCCATGGAGATTTGATGTTTTTGTTGGTATTTATACTCCTATTACATTCATTCATTCATTCATTTTCTACCGCTTTCCTCACGAGGGTCACGGGGGTGCTGGAGCCTATCCCAGCTAACTTTGGGCGTAAGGCGGGGTACACCCTGGACTGGTCGCTAGCCAATCACAGGGCACATTTTAACAAACAACCATTCACACTCACATTCATACCTATGGACATTTTGGAGTTGCTAATTAACCTAGCATGTTTTTGGAATGTGGGAGGAAACCGGAGTACCCGGAGAAAACCCACGCATGCACGGGGAGAACATGCAAACTCCACATAGAGATGGTCGAGTGTGGAATTGAACCCTGGTCTCCTAGCTGTGAGGCCTGTGTACTAACCACCACCTATTACTAGTTAAAACCTTAATTTTGGTTCGTTAACATGAGACTCACTCGAGAATGAGTTACAGTGTGTACGCAATGGAATTGAACCCTGGTCTCCTAACTGTGAGGTCTGCGCGCTAACCACTAGACCGCCGTGCCGCCACTCCTATTACATATTACTAGCAAATTTGTGGTTTTGTCTTTGTGATTTGAATGATTTGTAGTCATATTTATAAGTATTTAGTGCTCATTGCCTCTACTGTAGCTAACATTAGCTAGCTACAGTTTGCTAATGACAGTTAGCTAATAGCTGAGCAAGCATAACATCAACAACAGTAATATAGAGTACACAGTATTGCTGATGTCTCATATTTATTGAGAGTGGTACTGTAGTCCTACATAATCTGATATACACTTTTTTTAATATATACACTTTTGATATCAACTTTTTGGCAATTAGACTAGAAATTGCACATTTTCCGAAATTTTACAAAAGTTTACGTGTGAGGTGGCACCCCTAAATCTCAATGGATTTCCTCAAAACTTTGCAAAAGACATTTTTATGTTCATTAGAAAAATATTATATAGAATATTATGAATTTAAAATTTCCCATTCAAATTTGATGCACCCTAACATACTTGTATGTACAGTTATGTTGCTATAATATGCTGTACGTTCAATGATAGCTAAAGTTAGTAGCTAAACTTTACCAAACGGCTAGATTTACCTTGGAGGTGCTTCCGTCCGCTGTCCCCCCGCTACTTAAAGTCCCCTCGGGTAAGGCGACATGCTGGATGACCTCTGGGAAGTGGAGGTAGATCTGCAGCAGCAGGTTCTGACAGCGTTTAGTCATGGCGCTGAACGGGAACAAGCACACTTAGCCACATGCTAACAAAAGCAAACAAAATGACCTCCTCTTACCATCACTTTTAATCCCTCAAGCTAGCGCAGACTGTACACTGGTATTAACGTCATGAAAGTGCCACTTTTTGCAGCTTTTTTTGATACAAGATCACAGCTCATGATCGTCTTTTGTGTCCGTCCACAAAACGACAAGAATTCACACGCAGTTAAGACAAACTAAGCACATGAAAAGCAACAATGTATTTATTTATTTGCCTTCATGTCTGTGGCAGTTTCATGAAAATCCTCTTAAAGAGAGAGAGTTGAACTCCGCTAACGAGACAGTTTATAGCAGCCGGAGCGACCTTGAGTAAAGAGAGGCTTGTTGTCGGTATGTAATTGGAATCAACAGCAGCTTATCTGCCGCTGAAGACCGCACAACATCTACTCAACACAAGGCCGAGCGTCTGTACTTTGTGCTTATGAGCATCCACCTCTGCTCAGGCTTTTAAAAAAAAAAAATACTGTAATTCGAGAGCTAATTTTGTCTGACCTTGGCCAAAGTTTCCTCATTAAAGTGCTTTTAATAAGCACAGACACGTTGGGTAAAAAAAAAAAGGAGGGTTGGCCTCCACAAAGAGTTGCACCCTGATCTCTGACAGCGGCTCACAACACAGGCGAGTTTTAGCACTCCAGCCTTAATCCTCTCGGCTTCATTATAACGCGCTGAGCTTTTAAAGAGATCACGGTGCCGACGACTTCTGCCGGTTTTAATTTCACACCAATAGACCTAATTATCGGGTTTTTCCCCGGTCCGCGGCATTGTGGCTGACAGAGGAGGAGTTCAGCAGCACCGTGGAAGGAACATCGGGTAGCGATTTGGACCCCCGGTTAATCAGCGGCAAGATAAAAAACACTCACTGGCGTGGACTAATTGGGGGAGAGGAACACACAATAGCTCGACAAAAATGTGAAGTATACGCTCGTACTATAAAAAGTACACCTGCGCCATTACATCATTTCAGGGTTGCACTATTTTGATTAATACAATAATATTTTTCTGTTCAACCACCAACCTGTCCTCCCACTTCTTAGTGCAGCTGATGAGGTACTCGGACACTTTCTTGATGTTCTCCAAGCGGCCGTTGCAGTACGAGCGGAGAAGAGGCAACCTGGCCTGGATGAGAGAGCAGCAGGCTTCCTCCGCCACGCTCTGCTCGTCGTGCGGGGAGTTGCGGACGTTGAGTTCCGACTCGGCCAGGATGAGATCCACCAGACTGATGAGCTCTTCGGAGCTGAGACGCAACACAAACTTCTCGGTTTTCTTCTGTGGGGGGAAAACGCAGAAATACATAAGAACGGGCGGTGGTGTTTCAAGGGAGATGATAACTGAACTGGAACAGACTTGTGAGATCTTCTGATCGCGTCCTTGCCAGATGCGTGGGATATGGCTGCACGCCCACAGGAAATCCAGAGCAGACGTTGGGTCCAATCTGGAAGATGTTTTGAAGTGAATATAAAAAGCATGGTATTATAAAATGCATACTATGCTATGTTTACTTGTAGTCTTTTCGCTTGCTGAGGAGGGCGCTGATGCACTGCAGCAGCGTGGACCAGTTGGACTGATGCGTGAGCAGGGCCAGAAGGTAAGGCCTGTAGGCCGGTGTGCCTCGTGCCTGAGACAGAGACACGATAAGATGCATCAAGGAAGATATAATCAATCAATCAAACTTTATTTGTAGAGCACTTTTTATACATAAAATTTTACATGTTAAAAAAAAAAAAGAACGACACCCCAACCCCCAACCGAAAACAGCCCCCAGCGCAGAGAGCCCCCACTGAGGAAACACTGGATATATGGGATTAATATAAAAACATAAAATAAGAATATAAAAAGTATATATAGAAATAAACATAAAAGTGAAATCTATAAGAACATTAATAAAAACTAAAATAAGCATGTGTAAAGCTATAAAAACATTTGGTTAAGATCCAAAACAAAAGTTATAGAGCAGGGGTCTCAAACACGCGGCCCGCGGGCCAAATGTGGCCCGCAGGACACTAGTTTGAGGCCCCCACCTTGATATGAAAGTTTAATGTTAGTTTGATATGGATGCTGTATGGCAGGGGTCCCCAAACTTTTTCCAGTGAGGGCCACATGACTTTTCTTTCCTCTGAAGGGGGCCAGGGTCAGGGTAGTATGTTTGTTTATGTTCTATGACTGGGGCAAAGTGTGGTTGTAGTCACATCACAATAGGTTACCATTTCCAGTTCTATGACAGAAAAATGACCATGCTTTATTGTTCGGGACCGGGACAAATGTGGAAGTGGGCCGTGTCCGGCCCCCGGGCCTTAGTTTGGGGACCACTGCTGTATGGTATCATGAATCAAAAAAAATTATTACATTTGATTAATGTTCATGTTAAAGGTTAAATAACTGTTAATAGTTATCCTCCCTATCCGTGTGGAAGTGGTAAGTTTTTGGCTATTTAAGTTTACAGGAAATAACTTGAAGGCTACCGTTTAGGTCGCTAGCTCTCTAGTTTGCGAGTTAGCATGTGTCTCAAGACCCTGCAGTTGCGCAATATGTTATAAATAAAAAGAGTATAAATGTGACTATAGTCGTGTTTTGTCATGTCTACAGGGCTCTAATAATGCTTTGTTCATTTTAATCTGAAAAAAATAATTTGTCTACCCACCAACTATATGTGGTTTCTTAAGTTTTTATTATATGTATTTACTACTGATTGATTTTCTTTATTCTTGATTTGTTTATTTATTTTTCATCTTATTTTGTGCAGAAAAATAAAAATTAAGATATTTGAGAACAGTGGAATGTTTTATCAGAGCTTTTATTTTGGAAAATCGGAACCAAAGCACTGAAAAAGTTTGTATATTTTTCGGAAAACCTGATACGGCCCAGCCTTGCCCAGACCCTAGCTCCAGTGGCCCCCAGGTAAATTGAGTTTGAGACCCCTGGTATAGAGTATAAAATAACCATTAGATAAAAGTCAAGTTCAAAGGTTAAAAAAAGAGTATACTAAGAGCAAGAGTTAAAAGCTAAATTAAATAAGTGGGTTTTGAGCCTATTTTTTTCAAAAATCTCAACGTTCTCTACGGCTCTCTAAGGAAGATATAATACAACATGGGGATGTTCTCACCTTGTTGAGGGCAAACAAGAGCTTCTGCTGAAGGTCGGGACACACGGATGTAACCTCGGGGTCCAGATACTCCATCCAGTCCACCAGAAGCCCTGAGCTCAACCCGGATTTTGTCAGCTCGGAGCTGCTGGCAAGGATAATTAAACATTAACATTTACATTAAGCAGAGCTTAAATGTAACAACATTCAATAGCGCTCACCTGTTTTCATTGGTATCCTTTTTCACGGCACGCTCCCCGCTTTCCTGCAACAGCAATGATATCACCATGGCAGCAGGGCCGGCTGTCCCGTTCTGTGTACCGACAGTCATCAAGAGAGACAACAGCTCTTCTAAATAAGGTGACTTGGCCTCCATGAGTCCTTGTAGCACTGGAAGAAATCATCAATAAAACAGCACACTCAGTTAACCCGTAATTAATTGATCATTAACATCCTTGAATACCTTTTCCAATGAGCTCAGCCTCAGCGTTACATCTCTCTCCCGCTTTAAGCATCGCTATGACGGCTCTGAGCGGCACCTCTGTGTCGCTGCGATACGCCAGCGTCTCATCCAGGTGAAGAAAACCTGAACGTACTGCGAATAAAATCAGTGGTTATAAATAAAATAGTGTGTTAAACGTACACAAAATGGTGCTCACCGTCATTGTATCTGTGTGTGTGAGAGTTCTGGCTGATAAAGGACTTGAGCAGGGTCTTCAGTGGCCCCACTTCCACAGACGGGTTGTCAAGCCAGATCAGCATCTCGACACTGACCTTGAGGAACAGTGAGGAGAAAGAGACGTCCTGCAGCACGAGGCGCTGCCAACATGAAAAAAACGGTTAAAATGGTATAAAAGAATAGAAATTGAGTTTTAAGGTGAGCTGGATTTACCTGGTAGAGGTGAAGCTGGCGCATGAGCGGGCACGAGAGGGCGTGGTTACGGTGCATGGACAGGACGATTTGTCCGGCGTGGGTCGAAGTGAGCAAGGCCGCAATGGCCTGCAGGAGACAGAACGCCAACCCCCCCTGGTGAACGTGACCCTGCTTGGCTCGCATGATCTCTTTGGCCAGAGCTTGCTGCAAGGCCAGGGAGAGCTGGTTGGGAGGCGGGCCGTGCCAGCGCGGCTCCGCCTTCAACGGGAATATCTGCAGGAGTGGGGGCGGGGGTTCCGTAAGTTTCGGATAACGGTAACATGAAACGAGATATTACTGCGATACATACTCGAAGCATCAATCCTGTCAGATCATCATCAGGACCGACCGCGGGAAGCTGAGTTGCTGCTCTCATCTTAACAGAGCCGTGGGGCGTTTCCACGGTAACTTTAGCTTTACTTGTATCAGCGTCATCTGTGAAAAGCAATGTATGTTATTTTCATTCATTTTTGACATACAATGAGTTAAAATTGACCCGCCATAAGTAGTTGAAGCACCTGACCTCTGTGCGTAGGAAGAGAGGAGCTCAGCAAGGTGTGGAAAGTGTGCCCCCCGGTGGCACCGCGCTCATGCTGCACCTCCACAAGGTGGGCCATGTAATCTAGTTGGGGGGAAAAAATAAAGTCAAATTCATTCATTCATTCAAGTGCTGATGGAGGAAGTTTGTTAGACCTGTAGAAGGTTTTGTATTGTTTACATAGCGGCAATATGCACTTGTAACAATGAGTGTAACTTTAGTTGCTTTTTAACTTTAACAATGATAAGGAGGGAATGAGAAAGTGGAAAGAACTGAACTTAAAAATTCATTCATTCATTTTCTCCCGCTTTTCCTCACGAGGGTCGCGGGGGGTGCTGGAGCCTATCCCAGCTGTCTTCATGCGAGAGGCGGGGTACACCCTGGTGTACTGGTGGCGAGCCAATCACAGGGCACATATAGACAAACAACCATTCACACTCACATTCATACCTATGGACAATTTGGAGTCGCCAATTAACCTAGCATGTTTTTGGAATGTGGGAGGAAACCGGAGTACCCGGAGAAAACCCACGCATGCACGGGGAGAACATGCAAACTCCACACAGAAAAGCCAGAGGGTGGAATTGAACTCGGGTCTCCTAGCTGTGAGGCCTGCGCTCTAACCACTCATCCCTTCCTTATTTATAAATGGGATATTTTCATGCTGCATAGAAAACCTGTTTCAGACCTCCTCATGTGTTTTTTTTGTACATTAGAGCCCTACAGACATGAAATAACACCCCTATAGTCACCTTCTCACTTGTAATACCCAATGTAGTTGACATAAGAGGAAAATAAGACAATATAGACACATGTTAGCATTGGGAGGGTTCCTTCTTTTTTCTGTTTTTTTTTTTACTTCCTGTTTCAGTTCAGTACTTCCTGTAGTCACTATCATTATATAAAAATGGAATGTGGGAGGAAACCGGAGTACCATAAAGTCAAATATGAATCTCAAATCAGGAGTAAATTAAATATCAGATCATTTTTCACGGTGCCCGACTGAGATGCCATAAAATTCCGCTGGCTGGAATTATTTCCAAGTTTCGCTCCGAAATTCTGAAAAAGTTTGCTCTTTGTGTGTACTTTGGCTCCACCTAAATCACCGCAAAGTAGTTGCGCCTGGAACCAAACAGGAAACAGACAACCAAAAAAACAGCATGTCCCCTCTTCTTCAAGTTGTATTAATCATTATTTCTTATTTTATACAGTTTTCATTTGTAAAATATATAATGCGTTCGGGGGAAGAGCTGCTCCCTTTATCAATATCAACTGATATCAATAATGAAATCCCATATTCAACATCTCGCTTACGTTTATCCATGATGTTCTGCTCCAGTGACTGTGGATCATGAGAGACAGCCTGGTCCAAATACTGCAGCAGTTTACTCATGCTCGAGACCGGAATACCAAAGGACTGAACAAACAGAAGCAACTGCTGAGGTTCCAGGTCCTGCAAAGCTGAAGGAGGACACCGGAGGTGTTACAATAAACCAAACCAATTGAGGAAATATGCAGATTTTTATCGATTAATGGGGGGGTACCTGCATCTACTAATCGTGACACCTCGGATCGAATCATTCTCAGTTTCAACCAGTCGGGCAGCAGCAGGGCCTCCTCGGATGTGTCCACCAGGAAGGCGGTGGGTAAAGGTTTCTTGTCAGGGAACCAAATGTCCAAAAGATTGTAGAAGTCGCTCTCCCCTGTAGTAAAGACACAGCCATTATGTTAAATCGAAACTAAACATTCAAAACAAATTTTTAAAACTACCTTTAGGGGGTCCCAGAGTAAGAAGTATGACCATCGCGTGAACGACAAGGATGTGCATTGTAGCGGTTTCCCCTGTAGTCCATCGCAAAAACACCTGATCTTGAGATTCTGACTAAAAAAAACCAAACAGAAATCGATTGAAAACGATCAAACAGTGAGTTCATCCATCATGATCTTCACAAGGAGGACGGTACCCAGCTGTATAGATCCTCCCCTTCCTTGGTCTTCCTCATCCTCCTTATGTAGGCCGAGAAAATGGAGAGGAAAGCGCTGAGAACGGCCTCCGATTCGGGTCGACAGGAGTGCTTGGAGAACAGGCTGTTCATGATGGTGGAGCGCTCCACGATGAGCCGGGCGACGTCCTGCACAGGAGACGCGGGTATCTCGTGTTAGCGTTTAATAGACATTGTAGCGACAAAACGATAAAACTGACATTGGAAAAATATCATGCTAAGATGAAGAATTCATATTATTTTGTAGTATTTACCAAAGCTAGGTCATTGTGAGAAGCCTGCTCCTCCACTGGTGCATGCTGGGATAGGTAGATGAGATAAGCACTGATGGTCTGAGGATCTGTCTCCATGTGAATGGCCTTGTGGGGAGGAGGAAGGAGGAACATGTTTTAAAAGCAAACCTCTCCTGCTGATGATGTTCAAATGTTTAGATGCCGGTCATGCAGACCTGCTGCAGTGCGGTGGACGTCATGCCTCGCACGCTGTCAAACATGGGAAGCTTCGGGAGGTCCTGCAGGAGCCACTGGTACCCGGGAAGGAGCTCAGCATCAGCAGAATCCTCTTCCATAGGCTGGTCGCGATCTTCTCCATCTTTGAGGCCTCCTTCAGTAAGAACCAGTGCTAACCCCTGCAAGCGGGTGCATGTGTGATGAATGAGGTTTTGAACGCAATTCGATTGATAATAAGAGGATTACCTTCATCGCCAGCACTCTTGACGCCACCTGAGAGGAGCTGAGACGTCGCAGGAAGTAATCCAGCACTTCACATGTGGTTTGCTCATCAGCTTTTGGTCCAAGCAAAAGATCTTGAAGACGTCCGAGGAGCTGCCTTTGTTTTTGTTGTCTCTGGAAGGAAATCACCATTTGAGTTAACCTGTTTTACATTTTAATGCATAAAAAGAATCACATAACATTTGTTTATTGCATTAAGGCTTTTTGACTTTGTCAGGAAACTCTATTTCAACAAAATAAAACCAAAAAAATATTTTTTTTACTACATTTTAAAATGGTCTGGTTGAAATTATGACCACTGTACTGTTAGGGTCGGTTATATTAATATGACTATAAAGTAATATTTTGAGCCACAACTGAAATCATAAGTGTACAATTAGCCAACACAATGACAACAAAGCTCCTCTTCTCATCATTTTGACGGCTTTTCCAGTAATACATGTGAGGTGAATTCACTCATTTGATTGGCTGATTTCACATTTACAATTTGGATCATGGAAAGAATGGTAGTAAAGAAGTACTGTGAACCAAGATCTGGATCTGTTCTGGTTTTTGATTTCAGTTTATACTAAAGTTCTGTTGCTGAAAACAAGAACTTTTTCTACCTTTTCTTGGCATTAATATATATATATGGGTCAAAATTCACCCAAACACCATAGATGTTTCTTTAGTGATTAATACTAAAATGAGAAAATAAATAAAACTAATTGATTTAAGGGTTTTGTTCTATAGTTCTCAGTAATAGCCAGGTAACAAAAGAATTCAATTTATTAATATGATTCTTTTGACGTTCATTTTACCATTTTTGGAAATTGAAATCTGGGGTATAGTGACAAAAAAGGCCGACATGCCCACACCAAAATGATGAGGAAGCCTAAGAAGGTAACCAAGACATTCATTCATTCATTCATTTTCTACCGCTTTTTCCTCACGAGGGTCGCAGGGGTGCTGGAGCCTATCCCAGCTGTTTTCGGGCGAGAGGCGGGGTACACCCTGGACTGGTCGCCAGCCAATCACAGGGCACATATAGACAAACAACCATTCACACTCACATTCATACCTATGGACAATTTGGAGTCGCTAATTAACCTAGCATGTTTTTGGAATGTGGGAGGAAACCGGAGTACCCGGAGAAAACCCACGCATGCACGGGGAGAACATGCAAACTCCACACAGACATGGCCGAGGGTGGAATTGAACCCTGGTCTCCTAGCTGTGAGGTCTGCGCGCTAACCACTAGACCACCGTGCCGCCGTAACCAAGACATAAGAAGCAAATTTGATGGTAAATTATTGTTTTTAGTGTATTTTATAGCTAATTTAATACACGGGTCAAAACCGACATGTTAACATAAGAAATGATACTAGAAATCTAACACAAAAGTATGAAAGGTGTGATGGAACGATGAGAATACTTGTCTCTTCTTGGCCTTCTGCTCTCTGCTCCCTCCCTCGTCGTCATCATCTATTTGCAGGCTGTCATCCGCAGCGTCGTGCAGGAGGAACTCACACAGGCACTGCACTGGAAGCACGTCTAAGGACCCCTCGCTGGATTGGACCAGATCAGCCAGCCATGGCATGGACTGAGAGGAAGCCTGTGTGAACAATGAAAGTTATAGCGATGACATTGTGGGAACTTTTTTTTTTTTTTTTTTTTGCAAGTGGACCTGTCTCTGTATGATGTTGAGGAGGAAGTCCGGGTTGCGGCTGCGGCAAAGAAGGTGGCCGAGGCGTAGGGACTGGTTGAGTGTCTTTACTTGCTCCTGGACTTGAGGTGGAGGTCGACGAGGAGGACCCCTGAAAACAAAGACAACACTGAAGTATGTCGACAAGCCACTTGTGTTTTCGGGGTTGGGTCACATGACCGTACTGTGGGTCCAGACTGGTAAGCTGTGAGAGCAGCAGGCTGTTGCTCTCTGTGATGGTCTGCTTGGTGGAGGCGGCGGCGAGGTGGCTCTCGAAGGCAAGAATCTCTTGCTTCTCCCGTTGAGAGATCTGCAGCTCGCGGCTGATCATGTCGGTCTTCGTGTCGTCATCCGCCACGGTGCATGGCGGGTACGTGTAGTTACTGCGGAGGCATGAATGTTCAGCTTTTGCATCATTTGGAGAAAACAATAAAATAGAGACCGAGGCACCTACTTTGTCATCACCATCTCCATGAGCATTTTTAAGGTGGGGTAACCATCCCAGGCGGCTAAACCTGCAGGATAAAATACAAGATGGTGAGCGATATGAAGTAATATAATGGGAAAGTACACAATTGTATCTGTTTAAAAATGATTTATTTACAACTAATAATGCATAAGGACTGCACGGTGGTCGAGTGGTTAGCACAAAGGCCTCACAGCTAGGAGACCTGAGTTCAATCCCACCCTCGGCTATCTTTGTGTTGGAGTTTGCATGTTCTCCCCAGGTACTCCGGTTTCGAGTACCTGGGATTAGCGACTCCAAATTGTCCATAGGTATGAATGTGAGTGTGAATGGTTGTTTGTCTATATGTGCCCTGTGATTGGCTGGCCACCAGTCCAGGGTGTACCCCGCCTCTTGCCCGAAGACAGCCGGGATAGGCTCTAGCACCCCCCAGCAGTAGAAAATGAATGAATGAACGTTCATCTCAGCTGCACAGTGGTCTAGGGGTTAGCACACAGACCTCACAGCTCGGAGAGTTCGATTCCACCCTCGGGCATCTCTGTGTGGAGTTTGCATGTTCTCCCCGTGCATGCGTGGGTTTTCTCCGGGTACTCCGGTTTCCTCCCACATTCCAAAAACATGCTAGGTTAATTAGCGACTCCAAATTGTCCATAGGTACGAATGTGAGTGTGAATGGTTGTTTGTCTATATGTGCCCCGCCTCTCGCCCCAAGACAACTGGGATAGGCTCTAGCACCCCCCAGCGGTAGAAAATGAATGAATGAATGTTCATCTATCTATGCTAGCAATGTCCACGATTACGTGTGAGCTCCTATTACTAATTCATTCATTCATTCATTTTCTACCACTTTCAGGTGAGAGGCGGGGTACACCCCAGACTCGTGGCCAGCCAATCACAGGGCACATATAGACAAACAACCATTCACACTCACATTCATACCTATAGACAATTTGGAGTCGCCAATTAACCTAGCATGTTTTTGGAACATGCAAACACACAGAGATGGCCGAGGGTGGAATTGAACCCTGGTCTCCTAGCTGTGAGGCCTGTGTACTAACCACTCGACCACCGTGCAGCCCCCCTATTACTAGTTAAAACCTTACTTTTGGTTCAAATGGGTTTTTTTTGGTTTGGAATGAGTTGAGATGTGTTTGTTATGCAAGAAAACCCCCAAAAGAGTGGAAAAGCTTTCCAAACTTTTCATTTCTGTCAATGTAATTTCCAGTGTCCCAATGCTTTTTTTTTCAATATGTAGATTATAAACAGTGCGGACATTACCTATTTTCTGTGGATTGAATGCAGCCACCACCAGCAGGAGCAGCCATGCCTTCCAGTACAGGGTGCATATTGCCAAATTTGGTGGTTGGTACCTTTGAGACATTTAGAGTCATTTGTTTTGACTTAAAACGTAAATCTATGCGACATGTTGAGTGCCTTAAAAGCTGAAAGTTTTTACCCAGCGGGCAGCTGGATGTTTTCTGGGTGGTGGTATGTACACAGATTGAGCACGGCGTCAATGAGCTGGATCCGCTCCACGACGAGGACCTCCAGATCTGTTTGACAGGAAGTGAAATCATTATAGTGTTTGACTTTTCTGTAAATTTTGACGGTATTTACGTACCGTCTGACTGAACACCAGCCGCCCTTTTGACAAGATGGTCTGCCAGCTCCATGGCGTCGGCGGGGCCCAGCGGCAGATCACGGGACAGCCCGATAACCAGAATACGCATCAGCGTGTCCTCCAGCAGGGGCACCTCAGAGCAGAGGCGTAAGAAGAAACTGCGAAGCAGCGAAACGAGTCTCAGTCCAGTTAAGAAATCAAAAGAGTTAGCAAACGGTCACTCACTTCCTGTCGCTCTCTGGCGGCCAGTTGTCCCACTTGTAGTAGGTCTCTGGTTGCTCTGTGAAAAGCACTTTGTGAAGGCTGCAAAACAGGAGAAAAATCAGAGCTTGCGAAATCAGACAATGCTCTGAAACGCCGCTGAGACACAAACCAGTGGACGTAGTCCTTGGCGCCCACTTTGCTGATGGTAGGAACCACGGAGTGCAGCCACCACACGGCGTCCCTTTGAATGGAGGCGATTTGATTCTGAAAGGATCTCAGGACCTCCAGATCTGCACCAGAGAAAGACGCCGATTCAGAGAAAGTCGAAAGTGTAAAAGACGCAATCGGCGCTACAAACGTACTCTTCTTCTCTCCTTTGTCCCAAGCAATGCCGGCTTCTTTGACTTGAGCTGTGATGCCCAACATCATGGAGACGGTCAGTAAATCAGTCACCTGGATCACAAAGCGCTCCTACAGGAGAGGCGAGGAGAGTCAGACTTGATAACCTTGAGGAGAACCAGGGTTTAGACACTTACTTTGAACTCCATGTCCACGTAGCTGGCCTCCTTCCTCTCCTGCATCAAACCAAAGCAGAAGGACTGGAAATTGATTTCATGTTTAGTTTGTTTGATGATCTCTCTCAGCAGAGCTCGCGAGGCGCGGAGGTAATCGTCCTTGTTGGTGAGCAGATCCTGGAACACCATTGCCAGGAACTGCAAACACATAACAATGAGCCTTGAACATCCTTACCATTTATTATATCTCCAAATGAAATGATAAAATAATCAAAATACCTTTGGTGCTTGCTCCGGGCTGTGCTGCAGAACCGTGTGGAGAACCTGCATGTTGTTGGGGTTCCTGGCATTGGACAGCTCGTTGAAGATGACCAACTTCACCATGGTGGCCAAGTTGTCCCTGTGCGCATTCAGGAGTTCCCTGAAGATATCAAGGCCAAGAAACAACATTCAGTTTAAAGCCGTGTAGACTGCATTTAGAGGTGAAAACAACATGAAAACCAGAGAGAACAAGCAATTGTGTACTTTATTTGGAAATTGAATGCATCCAGGCTGCACAGTGGACGAGTGGTTAGCACGCTACCTCACAGCTATGACTTTTTTTCTCCCACATTTATGACTTTATTCTTGTCATAAATATTACATTATGCAGTCATTTTTCCTTGTAAATTTATGACTTTATTCTCGCCAATTTACAATATTATTCTAATGAATTTAATTTAATTTAATTCATGACAATAATATCGTAAATTGATGAGAATAGTTATAAATTTACAAGGAGAAAATGTATGTTATTCTCGTCAATTTACAATATTATTCTCGTGAATTTAAATTAATTTAATTTACGAGAATAATATTGTAAAATGATGAGAATAGTCATAAATTCATAATGCACGAGAATAATTTCGTAAATTTATGAAAATAATCATAAATTTACAAGGAGAAAATTTATTTTATTCTCGTCAATTTACGATATTATTCTCATGAATTTAAATTAATTTAATTCACAAGAATAATATTGTAAAAATGATGACAATGGTCATAAATTTACTAGGAGAAAATGACTGTATAATATTTAATTTAATTCATGAGAATAATTTATTTAATTTAATTTTGTGAAACTGTTTTCCCGAATGTGACCCTAATACTCCGTTATTGCCTGTGCTATTATTTTCCATAAAAAAAATACACCACATGGCTGTGTTGTCATTAAACCCCATAAATCAGATTGACTTGAAATTTCTCACACATGGCAACACACGCTACGAAACACCCACTGTCACTTTAAGGTGTTTAGTCGAATCACTGCCAAATTTGGTAAACACCTTTAGGGGACTAACAAGCACACGTGTGTAAAATTTTAGCAAGATTGGTTGTAAAACGGCTGCACGGTTGACGAGTGGTTAGAACACAGGCCTCACAGCGAGGAGACCCGAGTTCAATTCCACCCTCGGCCATCTCTGTGTGGAGTTTGCATGTTCTTCCCGTGCATGCGTGGGTTTTCTCCGGGTACTCCGGTTTCCTCCCACATTCCAAAAACATGCTAGGTTAATTAGCGACTCCAAATTGTCCATAGGTATGAATGTGAGTGTGAATGGTTGTTTGTCTATATGTGCCCTGTGATTGGCTGGCCACCAGTCCAGGGTGTAGAAGACACCTGGGATAGGCTCCAGCACCCTTCGCGACCCTTGTGAGGATAAGCGGTAGAAAATGAATGGAACGAACGCACCCAGCTGTCCCCTTCCTTCCTCCTGATAAGCACATTCAAGTGCACTGCGTATTTCTGAGTGTTTATCGGCTCTGCACCTTTTTATTTAGCACAGATGCAAATGCATTTGGTAGCGTCGGTTACAATAGGATGGTAATGTAAAGGTTTCTAGGAATTATAGAGCTCTTTAAAAAATTCTGTCTGTCTGGTAGATACCTGACACAGAGCATGTAATGGTTGAGGAGCACTTTGGGCTTGAGTCGGATCTTGATCAGGTTAGAGATCACCTCCATGTCGTCGGCTCCGTGTGTGCTGCAGTTCATACACAGCGACATGAGGAGGTCTTGAGCTGGTCGGGTCAACTGCACGCAGGGGAAAAGAAAACCAAGAGTTCTGCAATGTGCTTTGACGCCACATCGAAAGTCAAGAGTACCTTTGGGTTCTGGAGCCACATCTCCAGCCTCTGCACCGCCATGAGTCGGGCCTCTTTGTATCCGCACGCAGCCGTCAGCAGACGCAGCAGGTTACGGGACACGTTATCCATCGGCTGTCGGCGGTTCAACTGATCCCTAAGAACGTCCAGCACGTAGTCTTCCACACTCTCCGCTAGTTCCTCGTACCTGCGTTGAACCGGACAGCAACCCTTAGAACTAATTCAGCAAAAAAACGAATATACCGAAGATCATTATACCTTGGCATGATCTGCCCTTCATCCTCAGGACTGAGTTTTTCCTCAGCGATCAGTAATTCAGCCTGGCTGTCATCCTCATCAGGAGTTGATGGATGAGGACTGCTACCTGCAGTCAAGACAACCAGGGTGTTTATAGTATGTAAATAATACAATACACCGCCTTAGGTGAGAGCGCTGCACCTGCACTGAGATCGCCACCGGCTCGACCCGTATCGGCTTGCAACAGCATGCTTTTAGGCGGCATCTTGGTGCCGAAAGCCGTCTGGATGTTGTCCACAAAATTCTTGCAGTGAGAACTGTCCACCCAGATTCTTTCCCCCAGGGAGTCTTCGATGTACACCTGAAAAACGTACGTCCTATGAAAACCTAAACAGCGCAAAAAGATCAGCAGAGGACGTCTCACTTTGACAAATATCTCAGGCCAGTTCTCGTCCTCTTCATACGCGGCCATCAGCAGATTGCAGGCCAGCACGGACACGAGGCTGTTTCCTTTGGCTTTAAAGTTAATGGAAGCATCTCGCCGCAGCAGGCTGCACAAGGCCTTAGGAGAAGAAGAACATGTTCCTAGGTTTAGTAAAGCTTTGCGGATCTGACCTTATTAATGGTAATGGTTTTATTTCATTTGAACATGCATCAGATTACAATTGAATGCATCATATAATCAGTTCACAGTTCCACATGTCCAAAAGGAGTAGGAAGAAGCAAAGCTTATTGAATCCTACCCCTCCATCTGGTACTTTCAGTAACTGTTACATTTGTTCTTCCTTGCACTTCCTGCATTTCGAAGATAATTTAAGTTTTTTTTTTTTATTTAATTTAATGTAATTTAATTTAATGTAATTTAATTTAATGTAATTTAATCTAGTGTAATTTAATTTAGTGTAATTTAATGTAATGTAATGTAATTTAATCTAATTTAATGTAATGTAATGTAATTTAATGTAATTTAATTTAATTTAATGCAATGTAATGTAATGTAATTTTTCTCATATTACTGATATTTCTCATATTTCTCCTCTCTTGTAGAGAAGTATTGGATGACATTTTTAGCCTTATGCATTATTTTAGCTGTTTGAAGATGAACTATTTGAGCAAGTTTTAGCATTTTTGATTTTAGAAATAAGGAGTTAAAGTAAACCTCGGATATATCGGACTCGGATATATCGGAAATTCGCTCACAACGGACAGATAAAAAATAACCGATTTTTCTGTAATGCATTTCCAATAAAAATTCATTGCATATATCGGATTTTTTATAACGGATTTCGCCTATTTCGGACAAAATCTCCAGTCCCGTTCCAATGCATTTCCATTAAATTTCCCTTGCATATATCGGATGGCCGCATCGTGGCGCTCCGATTCGCCGAATCGTGACAGGCCGCTATACGACGTCATTTGCAGCGTTTGCAGCGTTGCCTGCACGTCCAGGTTCATTGGAAACATAGTCAAGGAAGTGCCTTTTTATAACGGATAAAATCCGATTTACACATATACCGGATATAAATCCGATATATGCGTAAAACGGACATTTTCCGGTATACGCATATAACGGATTTTGCTTATATCGGACAAAACCAGTGGGAACAATTGAATCCGATATATCCGAGGTTTACTGTAGTATGTTCTCTGTAGGCGGCATTATGAATTGTCCTTACTGACCTTTTTTGCAGTACATTCAGCGAGTGAAGATTGCTTTTATAATTATTAGCCCATATTTCCACACAATAAGTAAGATATGGTAGAACCAGAGAGCAATAAAGAGTGTGGAGTGATTTCTGATTGAGAACAAATTTTGCTTTGTTCAATATTGAAATATTTCTGGCCACCTTATGTTGTAATATTTGTAATATGAGGTTTCCAGTTCATATTTTCATCTATTGTGATCCTGGTACGTGTCCTTTCTGCTGTTAGCAAACAGCATGATTTTAGTTTTATTTAAGTTCAAGGATAATCTATTATCATCAAACTATCTTTTTCGTGTGAACATTTCTTCTCTGACCTTTCTAATGATTATTGATCATTGAACAAATGAAGCCCGTACCTCGATGATTCCTTCAGTGGCAAAAACGTTGGGTTTGATTTTAGCCAGGAACATGAGGCTGAGGTACAACGTGATGTCCGGCTTGGCCCTGTTCATCTTGAGTTGCTTCACCGCTCCACATAGTAGCCCCTCAATGCGGTCGTCATTTCCCTCCGCTTCCGCGGCCTCGATCTCGTCCAGCAGCAATGCCGGTGACACTGACAATGAACATATATTAATTATACATATAAAGGCATTAAAAATGCTGCGTCTGTGATTTACCTTCAATTGGTATCACAGATGGCTCCTTAATGGAGGGGGATATGGCCCTCTTGTCCACAGCTACAACATCCGCAAGTCGTCCCAGAGCGTTGACTGGCGGGGTGGTGGAAAGTTTGGGTCGCTTGGCAAGGCTGGAGAGACTCGATGAGGATGGCGGTGCGGAGGACGTATCTCTCTTGCGGTCTGCTGGTAAAACCGCAGCAGCTGGCTTCAGGAGGACCGCCGGGGCTTTGGATTCGCTACCTTGGTTCTTGGAGCCCAGAGCGATGAAATCGCCAGGCGGGGGATGACCTAGGGGAATATAATGTTTGACTCTCATTGATGATTGGATATTATACACCTAATAATCATGTCATTTTACCTGATGTTTTTGCAGCACTTGGGCGCCGCAGGGCTGTTGGTTTTGGTCGATTCATCTTCACCGAGTCTCAAATCAGCAAAGCAGGTCGCCCAGGTATCATTTCATAGGCTAGGTTGGTCGAAGAGTGAAAAAACATAGTTAAAAGTCCTCATTGTTCCCATCCCGAATTACGTATTTAGCCAATTGGCAGGGTCTATAATACTACTATAAATATCATAATTAGCATTAGCGTTGCCTACTGGTTCTAATAGTATTTCACATAATTTGACAGCTGACATTTTTTTGTTTATTTGCAGTACAAAATAGGTGAAAAGATGTTAGGCTAATGACAACAAACAAGGCTAACCAAAACTCACCAAAAGAAGCCGGTGGTTTGTAGCCAAATCAATTGAAGAAAACACCTTGGATTATTTAAACCGCCTCACAAAACAATCGTGATTAATCAGTATTAATAAAATGTCGGGAATTGTCACATAAATACTGTCTGAAGTGTAGCGTTGTTGCTGCTGGAATGGCGTCTTCTTCGCTGAGGACAACAAGAGTGGAAATTACATGCTGCCACCTAGCGACAGTAAATGGAACTGATGGTAATATGTAATATAATATAAACCATTTTTTAACTTCCATGACGCTTTTTATGACTAAAATAAAACCCCATATTGTATTTATAACCACCAGCTATAAGTTAAGGTATAGCTGCCCATTAAAAAGGTTATATTGTGTCATATTATTACACTATATATTGATGATACGTGCATTAATGGTCTGAATTGTAGTATTATTCATATATATTGATGATTTGACACCCAGCCATAATAAAAATACTTTAGGAACATATAGAGTTTCATCTAAATTTAAGTTCATTCTACTTAAATCAGTACAATTAGTATTATTAGTTAAAATTGTGTTGCGTTATTGCTGCTGGAATGGCGTCTTCTTCGCTGAGTCAAACAAGCGTGGAAATTACATGCTGCCATCTAGCGACAGTAAATGGAACTGATGATTATATGTAATATAATATAAACGAGTTTTCTACTTTCAGGACGCTTTTTATGACTAAATTAAAACCCCATATTGTATTTATAACAACAAAATACAAGTTAAGGTACAGCTTCCCATTTAAAAAGTAATATTGTGTCATATTATTACGCTATAGAATGATGATGATGACATAATTGACATATGTGCATTAATGGTGTGAATTGTAGTATTATTCATATATATTGATAATTTGACACACAGCCATAATAAAAATAGTTTAGGAACATATAGAGTTTCATCTAAATTTAAGCTCATTCTACTTAAATCAGTACAATTACTATTATTAGTTAAAATTGTGACTAAAATAAGGTACTGCGCAGGTCAATGTGATTTGTGTGTAATGACACTAATCTAACACTAGATGGCAGCCGTTTCCATTCTACTTGAATGAGTCTGCAGTTTCTAGCATGTTTGAGGTTACTTTTTGATGTTTATATGGCCTTTGTGGAATGCAAAGTACAAAGTGAGCAGAAGCAGGTTGGACTTCTGCAAAAGGAGTCTTCAGTCAGATGAGTTAATTGGTTGTTTGGTGCGTCTAATTGTCTTTATCGATGGCGTCATCATCCCCCCCCCGGGTATGAATTCTGCTGGATCAGAAAAAGAAAAACAACACTTTTCCACCTTTCAAGTGGTCCCACCCATAGTCAGAGGTTTTGCTCATTCCTGAAACATTGCTCAACGTTTACAAGCTTGGCGTGTTTCTCCTTCAAATATGATCAACAAGCTCCCGAATACCCTGAACATATTCCAGAGATTTAAATACTCGGAATAGTCCATAACTACCGCCAATGTAAAATGCTAGTTTCCATTCAGCCCGTTACGTAAAGTGTTTATGTGTTTTTTGGGGGGGTGAAGTCAGCGGAATGTTCAGTGCATAGTCCAAAAAAGAAAACCCGAGTCCACCAGTCTACTTAAGATATTATGTCTCTGGCTTAGCAACAAATCCAAGACAATGCCAAAACATCTGGATGGGGGGGGGGGGGGGGGGGGGGTGATTTAAGCTGAGCCACGTCATGAGTAGTCAGTATCAAGCCTCATTTGAAGCTCAAGGTGGGGGTGATGGTGAGGGTGGTATGCCGTGGAGGCCTCATGGTGCCAGATCATATTTCAAACTAAGTGTGAGTCAGGCAAAAACGCAACATTAGTGACTCAATGGGACTTCCTGTAATCGAGCGAAGAATCAAATCATATTCTGCTGTAAATGACTACAATGTATCTCAGCCGACACCTGCCTGGTTTTCCTATGTGCTCTAATACACAAGTGAGTGAGGAAAATTAATGACTTGTGACAACAAAGCAAGGCATCTCTGTTATGCTGCAGCTGCACGTGAAACTTCACCTCAGCTAAAAATCGAACCAGTTATGATTATTCTGAAAATTGGTGATAATTTGACATATCTGAAACTACTAGTGTGTTCTCTTAATTCTATATATTTATGATATATGTTTAACAACATTTATTTTTCATATCGTACATAGTTTGGAAGCAATTTACTGCTGTATTATTATTGTTAAGGCATAAACGCTATAAATGCTAGGTGTACTTAATGTAGCGAGCAACTCTTATAATAACATGTCCATAAAATATGCTTTATTAGCTGAATGTCTCTCCTTGTTAACCTTGCTTGAACTATGGAGACTACAACCGTTTAGCAAGAGTGGGGGCGGATCGATCCAAATATCGATGTTATCGATATCAAGGGTGGTATCAGTAGTGGATTGATGCTAACGTGACGGCGTGAATATTTTTGCAAATATCTGTATTGTTCATATCGACTTATATTGTTGTCGTTATGTATTGATGGCAGATAAAGTGTGAGATAAAAATAAAAATAAAAATAAAAATAAAAATAAAAATAAAAATAAAAATAAAAATAAAAATAAAAATAAAAATAAAAATAAAAATAAAAATAAAAATAAAAATAAAAATAAAAATAAAAATAAAAATAAAAATAAAAATAAAAATAAAAATAAAAATAAAAATAAAAATAAAAATAAAAAAAGTAGGTTGCACGGCGGCCAAGTGGTTAGCGTGCAGACCTCAAATACTAAATACTAAATAATAATAAATAGGCTGCACGGCGGTCGACTGGTTAGCGCGCAGACCTCAAACACTAAACACTAAATACTAAATACTAAAAAATAATAAATAGCCTGTACGGCGGTCGACTGGTTAGCGCGCAGACCTCAAACACTAAATACTAAATACTAAATACTAAATACTAAATACTAAAAAATAATAAATACGCTGCACGGCGGTGGAGTGGTTAGCGCGCAGACCTCAAACACTAAATGCTAAATGCTAAATACTAAATAATAAAGGTGAAATACTAAATACTAAATAATAATAAATAATAAATAATAATAGGCTGCATGGCGGAGGAGTGGTTAGCGCGCAGACCTCACAGCTAGGAGACCATGGTTCAATTCCACCCTCGGCCATCTCTGTGTGGAGTTTGCATGTTCTCCCCGTGCATGCGTGGGTTTTCTCCGGGTACTCCGGTTTCCTCCCACATTCCAAAAAAAACATGCTAGGTTAATTAGCGACTCCAAATTGTCCATAGGTATGAATGTTAGTGTGAATGGTTGTTTGTCTATATGTGCCCTGTGATTGGCTGGCTGGCGACCAGTTCAGGTGTAACCCTTCCTCTCGCTTGAAGACAGCTGAGATAGGCTCCAGCACCCCCTGTGACCCTCGTGAGGAAAAGCGGTAGAAAATGAATGAAATAATAAAAATGAATAGTATACAATATTGTACAGTAGCCCTGCTCATTAGGGTGGAGATATTTAAAAGGCTCTGTCATTACATGTTTTTTTTAATTCTGACATTGAGGATTTCATGACCAAAAGGCCAGAAATAACCTGCCAGTGTAGCAGCTCCAATAAGAGAAATCCTGTGACTGCTGTGCTGTGCATACTTTCCCCAGGAATGGAATGCTTGCTGCTCCCAAGGCAGACACGAGGAGTTACACCCCCCCCCCCCCCCCCCCCCCTCCTTACACACTTGTTACAGCACACTAACAATCCAACCGTTAGTTTAACTAATTTCTCCACCTTACTTAACGGATTAAGTTGTTTTAAAGCGAAGCTTTCTAAAAAACAAAACAAAAGCCTTCTATTTATGGCGACCCATCTCCCCTCCCTCCCTTCCCCAGCGCTGACGTCAGCACGAAGTTATTTTCATGAATGGAGGGGGCGGTCACGAGGACGCGGTGACGTCAGTGCTTGCGGAAGCTGGAGCGTGGAATGTTAGTAACATATTGTTGTTGTTTTGGACTTCATTTAGTAGCTCGCTTGCTCTCTCGCTCGATCGCCTGTCTGACGGACTACCAAGCGGGGGTCGAGGCAGCTTGAACCGGCGTACCCTTTTTTTTCGGGGGTTAGGGTCCCACCTAACCGGACATATTTGACACTTTTTTTTTCTTGTTGTTTTTGTTTTTCCACGCATTCCGATCTACGGAGTTTTACACACATCCACTGCAGGTAAGACTGTATTTTGTGTATTAGGAATATATTTGAATTTTAAGTTCTTGTTTGCTTTCTTTCGATACATTTCAGGTCAGATTGTCGAAAAAAAACGGACTTTTCTCTTTTATTTTTTACAAAAACAAGTCGACACGTGTTGGATTAAAAACAAGATGGCCAAACAAAAGCTATTCAGGAAATCAAATTGATTCTACTTGACTTGTAGTGAAAGATTAACTACGGGTGTGTTTTTTTTGTAAAATATGAGTATTTAATCTACCTTTTAAATAAGTAATACTTGGGAGTTGTGGCTTTACTACGAAAGTTGGAAAGTTGATTTATGCAGGTTGTACTTTATTTATAATACTGTTACTATAACTAGTGATGCCTGGTGCTAGTGTACTCATTTTGGAGTATATAAGTGCTCCATATTTGCAGGTATAGTTTTTTATTTTATAAACCACAGACCCGATTGGCATATGCATGTATTTTTTATGTACTTGTTTATGTACACTGCTGAATAGAGTACTTACTTCTGCGCCCCGCTTCCTTGACCTGATTCTGTTCTATTGTAATGGAAAAGATGAATCGGTTGAAATATGTTCACACCACTTGAACTGTTTTCATTCCCGTTCCCAGTGTGAGAGGGAAAAACAGGCCATTCTCATGCAAAAATTCCAGGCTGCCCCTTTGACATTGGAAACAACACGTGGTGTGCATTTTCGACATGTAGGACAAAGGGCGCCATGAGAAGTCAAGACCACCGGGGCAGGCACAGAGAAGGGAGTGTGTGTGTGTGTGTTGGGGGGTGGTGGGGGGCACATATATCCATAAACACTACGGGGGGGGGGGGGGGGGGGGGGGGCAAAAGAACAAGTCTTATCGTCCCCTTCTTCATACTTGACATCAATCTCTGTGGTTTTATGTCTAGGAGAGCATTTGAGTCACCATCTTGCACTTTAAATGTCACAAAATTCCAATCTATGTTCCGGGTGGGTGCATAGAATGTGGGAGTGGGTGCTCTTGTCTGTCATGAGGTTACCATGTGGCTCCATTTTTTTTTTAAACCCCACACCTTTTTTTTGGGGGTGGTAGTCTGAGTCACTTTTCCACTTGCATGGGGTGACGCTGATGAAGCGAAGAAGATCCATATTTTAATCGAGAGCGTTTATTTACTATTTCGTCTGGATGAAAAGCGGCGCAGAAGGCCGTGAGCGTTCATGTGGTGGAGTGTTGTGAAAGTGACATAGCTGCGGTGAGCAATGTGATGACTCACTGGGATGTTTGCTCTCATGTGCACACTCGGGAGGGAGAGAGCGAGAGAGGGAGGGGTGGCGGACATCTAGTTTTGATGATCGGCTTTGCATGTCTGTGATTAAATATCATGTACACAGCTCGTAAATACATAATAACAAGAAAGCCGGTCCTGCATTTATAAAGATAATACATCTCATTAGAGGTACTTACTGAACAATATGGTTGCCGCTGTGGTTGTAGTTTGCGGTGTTGTGTGAATGCTGAGACAAGCATTCATACTGAAGTTCTTTAAGTGGCCGAGAATTTCGGAATTCCACCAACACGCCTCTGAAGTTGAGTAAAACCTGCACAACACAACCTCAATCAGATTAACACTGCATGTTTTGCTTCTTCTTTGGCTTTGTACAGGAAGCTAGCTGAGAAAGTAAGCATGTGTGATGCTAATCATGTTTGCATTTAGCGTTCCTTTTATTGTGTTTATGTCCTCTCCAAAGGAGCAACTTTTGCTTTTTCTTTGACTTTTTGCAGACACACTCCCAAATTAGTGTCAATAATGGGTGTTAAATAAAGCCCAATATACACAACAAGAATGTTATGTTGCTTGTTGTCAAAAAGTGGGTATTCTGCAAAACGTGAGAAGCCGCACTTGCCTGTTCAGTGACGGTAGCTCTCTTTTAAAGCAGCCGTGTCACCATGGTAACTTAGGCTAAACTCATAACCTGGTCACGACCTGTTTATGTCCAGGCATTCGGCTTAAAATGGGCAATGAAAGTGCCACTGTTTAACTAACCTACAAGCTTCCTGAGGGGATGGAGACCACAAAAAAAATTTTAAATAGCATTCCCTGATGATATTATGGACCCTGTGGTTGTGTTGGACGATATAATGTCCTGAATGCAGATACTTTTTTCCGTCGTGACACATTTCTAAAAGACTCGTACTGCTAAATCAGTCGGTTAGCTATGAGAAACATGTTGTTATCTTTGTAAAGGTAAGCTCTCATTAGGTTGTGCATCCTGCTGGCCGGGCCTCATTGTGCTCAGAGGCGTGGCTCGCTCCCAGTTTATTTATTTTGTGGGATGTTATTGGGAATTCCTTGTCTGGCAGCTTGCTGATGCAAAATTTTTGTCGCGACTTCCTGATTCCACAGTGACTGCAAGCTGGCAGAACATGCAAATGTCTTGAATGCCTTAGCTTGTTGTTTTTGGGTGCAGATCGAATCAGTTTTGATGCGTTCAAGTACCAACGGGGGGTATTATTGTGTGTTAGAGAATGGGTAATATGAGCTAATGCGTCCTATTATTATTCTCACACAGTTTCCATGTTGGCTTTTTTTTTTCCAGCCGTTCTGCATTCTTGAAATTGTCTTTGGGCTACACCGAGTCCTCCTCCCTTTCCGTACCAAAAAACCTCTAGTGGTCATGCCAACTGTTCCTAAGGGTACTTTTCCTTCCTCCTCGTGAAACAACGGGATTTTCCAGGAAACGTCAGCTCGGGAGGGTGTGATTCCCTGCCTGCCGCTTGTCGCTTTTACCAGTAAACAGCGTGACTCACCGCTCGGCTATGCGTACCGTTTCCTTCACATCGGATCCCACCAAATGTGCTGCGCTGGGGGGAAAGAGCGGAGTACGTGCAGGGTAGAACCGGAGGGATCTCCATGAGACGTCCTGGGGAGAAAAAAATGCAAGGAAAGCAACACGAGAGAGAAGATTATCTATAGCCAGGCTGCACTTTGAATTAGCAAACAGAAAGAAAAAGGAATAAACAAGGCCCGGTGTCTGCTGTGGTGTTTATTTTCAGAGCGGTTACCTGGTGTAGCCTTGAACTTGACTAGAGGCCTGCAAAAACATCAACATGTGGCATCAATGAACACAAGCTGCAAGTGTTTTATCATAGCTGTGTGGTCAAACTAAGGACTAAAGTCTTGTTTTGGCCACAATCTACTGACAGTGGATCATTTCCAATACCAAACACATATACAATTCCATATTTGACCCAAAGGTTCGGAAGAAAAACTCGTGTTATGTCATACAAACAGAATCAAAGGATTGTTTTGAAGAACGGAAAAATCGAATCTTTACTGTATAATCTAATCTATAATATAATCGATACTGTATTCATTCATTTTCTACCGCTTATCCTGTTGGAGCCTATCCCAGCTGTCTTCGGGCGAGAGGCGGTGTACACCCTGGACTGGTTGCCAGCCAATCACAGGGCACATATAGACAAACAACCATTCACACTCACATTCATACCTATGGACAATTTGGAGTCGCCAATTAACCTAGCATGTTTTTGGAATGTGGGAGGAAACCGGAGTACCCGGAGAAAACCCACGCATGCACGGGGAGAACATGCAAACTCCACACAGAATTGGAATTGAACCCTGGTCTCCTAGTTGTGAGGTCTGCGCGCTAACCACTCGTCAGCGTGTAGCCCTATCAGTCATTCATTCATTTTCTACCGCTTATCCTCACGAGGGTCGCGGGGGGTGCTGGAGCCTATCCCAGCTGTCTTCGGGCGAGAGGCAGTGTACACCCTGGACTGGTGGCCAGCCAATCACAGGGCACATATAGACATATTGTTATTCATTCATTAATCATATGACATTCTACGCATTATTAGAGACCTGTAGACATGAAATAACACCCCTATAGTCACCTTTACACTCTTATTACCGAGTATTAATTCATTTATTTTGTACCGCTTATCCTCATGAGGGTCGCAGGGGGTGCTGGAGCCTATCCCAGCTGTCTTAGGGCGAGAGGCAGGGGTACAGCCAATCACACTCACATTCATATATTAACCTAGCATGTTTTTGGAATGTGGGAGGAAACCAGAATACCCGGAGAAAACCCACTAATGCATGGGGAGAACATGCAAACTACACACAGAGATAGCTGAGGGTGGAATCGAACTGGTGTCTCCTAGCTGTGAGGTCTGCGTGCTAACCACTCGTCTGCGTGCAGCCCTATCATTCATTCATTCATATTCTACAGTTTTTTCCACACAAGGGTCACTGGGGGTGCTGGAGCTTATGCCAGCTGTCTTTGGGCGAGAGGCGGGGTACACCCTGGACTGGTGGCCAGCTAATCACAGGGCACATATAGACATATTGTTATTCATTCATTAATCATATGACATTCTACACATTATTAGAGACCTGTAGACATGAAATAACACCCCTATAGTCACCTTTATACTCTTATTACCGAGTATTAATTCATTTATTTTGTACCGCTTATCCTCATGAGGGTCGCAGGGGGTGCTGGAGCCTATCCCAGCTGTCTTAGGGCGAGAGGCGGGGTACAGCCAATCACACTCACATTCATACCTATGGACAATTTGGAGTCGCTAATTAACCTAGCATGTTTTTGGAATGTGGGAGGAAACCGGAGTAACCGGAGAAAACCCATGCATGCATGGGGAGAACATGCAAACTCCACACAGAGATAGCTGAGGGTGGAATCGAACTGGGGTCTCCTAGCTGTGAGGTCTGCGCGGTAACCACTCGAACACCGTGCCGCCTGTAATTCAGTTTTTCCAGGAAATAATCTTTAACTACAAGAAAAACAAAAAATATTGCCTTGTTCACAGTATCGTGATATATCGTTTTCGTGAGCCTAGTATCGCGATACGTATCGTTTCACCAGATTCTTGCCAATACACACAATATTCTGTGTATCTTCAGAAATCAAAATAATCAATTTAATCGATTAATGAGTTAACCGGTGTTAAAGAGTCCTCAATCCAGTTTTGTATTTGGGACTAAGTTTCATTTGTGATCCATCAGTTTATCAATCCAAGTCCCGCTACCATCTACCGTATCTCACAGCTTTGAAACATCGTATTTGTTTTTGTGGATATTGTTAGGATGGGAATATTTTCCCACTTCGTTCCGGATATTCTTATCAACAACAGAGAGATACAATCATTACAAGACCTTTGACTTGGAACAAAAGGGACACTATTCAGTTTTATCATGGGTCATCCCTTCTGTCTGGCTGAGGTGCTTAGTCCTCATAACCTTGAAACCCTGGTTAGACCAATGTAACGACTTCCTGATCATCGGGACCGCCTCTCGGTTTGTCGCTAAGATTATCTCCACGCTTAAATATTCAATTGTAGTCCTCACTTGAGTATTATTTCAACGCTCAGTCGCGTCCAGCCTGTTTTTGTCCAGTAAAAACCATCCGTCGGTGGCCAAAAATAGTCTTGAAAGAGTTTGTTTTCAAAGTAACACGTCCACCCAAAACGTACCAGAACATTCTCTTGTTCTGCTCTCCACATCAATCAGTGTTTGTTTCGCCCGAGTCATTTGCTCTTTTCTGCTTTTTATCTTGTGGTGGTGGATCATTCCTAGCATTGTGTCATTATCATGACGTTCGTTGGCTTGGAAATGAGGGGATTTCTGAGGTTCGATGCTTAAAGGGTGGATAAGAAAGCAGTAGGACATCTAAGGTTGAACACTGGCCAATCTGTGTGGATTGTCTGACAATATGAAAATAGGAATAATCTGTTCCAGAGTCAAACTGTGACCGACCAACCTCTCATTAGCTGGCAATGTTTGTGTCACATTTGAACATCCTCTTTGCCACTTGCGCCAGTTGGAGGATTGAGGTGCAGGTGCGCCAGGCTGCGCCAATAATTTCAAAGTGCGCTGGCCACACCCCGTTGGCCTGGGCAGGTGCAGAAACATAAAAACAATAAACGATGAAGGCGAAATCTGACTTTTGTGTCACAGGTGAGCCTTGAGTATCTAACTTGAGCTGACACACAAGTGTAAAAAGAAGTTAACAACTTCTGGTATCTTACTTTGTGATATTTTGACCTGACACACAAGTGTAAAAAGAAGTTAACCACTTCTGGGATCTTACTTTTTGATATTTTGAGCTGACACATAAGTGCAAAAAGAAGTTAACCACCTCTGGTATCTTACTTTTTGATATTTGGAGCTGATGTTCAAGTGTAAAAAGAAGTTAACCACTTCTGGGATCTTACTTTTGGATATTTTGAGCTGGCATTCAAGTGTAAAAAGAAGTTAACCACTTCTGGTATCTTACTTTTGGATATTTTGAGCTGACGTACAAGTGTAAAAAGAAGTTAACCACATCTGTGATCTTACTCTTGGATATTTTGAGCTGACATTCAAGTGTAAAAAGAAGTTAACCACATCTGTGATCTTACTTTTGGATATTTTGAGCTGGCATTCAAGTGTAAAAAGAAGTTAACCACTTCTGGGCTCTTTCTTTTGGATATTTTGAGCTGACATTCAAGTGTAAAAAGAAGTTAACCACCTCTGGGATCTTACTTTAGAATATTCTGAGCTGACGTACAAGTGTAAAAAGAAGTTAACTGCCCCTGGGATCTTACTTTTTGATATTTTTTAGCTGACGCACAAGTGTAAAAAGAAGTTAACCACTTCTGGGATCTTAGTTTTGGATATTTCGAGCTGACGTTCAAGTGTAAAAAGAAGTTAACCACTTCTGGGCTCTTTCTTTTGGATATTTTGAGCTGACACACAAGTGTAAAAAGAAGTTAACCACCCCTGGGATCTTACCTTTAGATATTCTGAGCTGACGTTCAAGTGTAAAAAGAAGTTAACCACATCTGGTGTCTTACTTTGTGATATTTTGACCTGATGCACAAGTGTAAAAAGAAGTTAACCACCTCCCGGATCTTACTTTTAGATATTTTTAGCTGACGTATAAGTGTAAAAAGAAGTTAACCACCTCCCGGATCTTACTTTTAGATATTTTTGAGCTGACGTATAAGTGTAAAAAGAAGTTAACTGCTTCTGGTATCTTACTTTTTTATATTTTAAGCTGATGTACAAGTGTAAAAAGAAGTTAAGCACTGCTAAATGGCAAATCAACAAAACTTGTGTCAATCCTTCGATGCACGCTGCCTTCAAGGCACCTTTTCCCACCTGACGTTTAGTTCCAAAATTGTGTATGTTGTAATGTGTTGGACCCGAACTCCTCGCATGTGCTCACAGGCGCCGTTTGATTTGTTTGGGCACGTGAAAGGATACGAGACAACTCGGAATTCCAGACATTTTGTACACTTTGCATCTGTTGTTTAACATGTGGGGAGCGTCTCCGCCCCCCCCCCCCTTCTTCTTGTGTGCGAGTGCATGGCGGGACATATTGAACATGGCGTACATTTGCATGAGAGGCTGTGCACACATGTGTGTTCACTCAGGAATGTGGTTTTGTTCTCTTTTCTGAGCACCGCCATCTGTGGCTTTGTTTTTTTGGAGGTATTTTCCCAGACTCCCTTTTTGCGTACTGTCTTGAAAAGAACGGCTTCGCACAAGTTGTTGTTCTTGATTGCGGGAGAGAGAAAAAAAACTAGCATTTGTCTGAGCGTCTGTATTATATCACGGAGGAAATGTCGGCGTCTTGATGAGGAAAACCTTAAAAAAAAACACATGCCTGAAGAATTTGAGGAAAACAAGCCAGCCTCTTTGGCCCCCTTGCATGAAAAGGAGCCCCCCCCCTCTCAGCCATCATGTACCACTTTTTCCATAATGTGTGCAAGGAATATACCCAGGGACCCCCACGCTGACGCAATGCTTCTTAAAGGAGACATTTTAGGCCGACTTGCACACAAGGAATGCCACATATTCATGTATTTATTTTGGTTCTGCAGCTGTTTGCTGTGCAGAATCATCAAGTGTGGGCGGGGTGGTGGTGGTGGTGGCGGGGGGGGGGGGGGGGGGGCGGGGGGGGGGGGTGTGGAGCAGATGTCCCTAAACAGGACTTGATCTGTTTGTGTAACTTTTTTTTTTTTTTTACTTTCCAGGTCTAGAAACGTGTCCCTTGTTGTTAGAAGTTGATCACATTACTGCACCGCATATTATAGCATTGGTGGCGCCCCCGGTGGTTATAATTCATTTTCTACCGCTTATCCTCACAAGGGTCGCGGGGTGCTGGAGCCTGTCTTCAGGTGAGACTGGTGGCCAGCCAATCACAGGGCACATATAGACAAACAACCATTCACACTCACATTCATACCTATGGACAATTTGGAGTCGCTAATTAACCTAGCATGTTTTTGGAATGCGGGAGGAAACCGGAGTACCCGGAGAAAACCCACTCATGCATGGGGAGAACATGCAAACTCCACACAGAGATGGCAGAGGGTGGAATTGAACTTGGGTCTCCTCGTTGTTAGGCATGCGTGGAACTGTTTTACAACCAATCTTGCTCAAATTTTACACACGCGTGCTTGTTAGTCCCCTAAAGGTGTGTATCAAATTTGGAAGTGATTCGACTAAACACCCTAAAGTGACAGTGGGTGTTTTGTAGCATGTGTGTGAGAAATTTCAAGTCAATCTGATTTATGGGGTTTAATGACAGTACAGCCATGTAGTGTATTTTTTTTTTAAGGAAAATAATAGCACAGGCAATAACGGAGTATTTGGGTCGGATCACATTAAGGAAAACAGTTTAACGAAATTAAATTAAATTAAAATAAATCAAAATAAATTAAAATAAATAAAATAAAATTAAAAAAATTATACAGTCATTTTGTCCTAGTAAATTTATGAATTTATTCTCGTCAATTTACAATATTATTCTCGTGAATTTAATTAAATTTAATGAAAATGACTTTAGAATATTTGTGTCAAGAATAAAGTCATAAATGTGGGAGAAAAAAAGTCGTACAAAATTTATTAATTGTACCGTAAATCATACCATTTGTGGCGCCCCCATACGGGTTGTGTTCAGAATGCCTGTTACGATGGAATATTAAAATATCTCATATTTTGATAATAAAGTTTTAAATCTAGGAGAAAAAACTGTAATATTACAAGAACAAAATTATACATTTACGAAAAATACAATTTACGAAAAAGACAAAATTGACTGTATATTATATTATATACGGTGAGGATAAAATTGAAAATTTATGAGAAATAATAATTTTTGATTTTTTTCTCATATGTAGTATTTATTCTTGAAATCTCTGATTGTTATTATTTTTTAATGTGGCCCTCATACTCCAGAATAAGCAGCACAGCAGGGGTGCATGGTTTGACAAAATGTTCATCAGTAAACCTTGACACTGCACTTCCTGTGGAACTGGTGATTTAACAAATAAAAAATGAACAGAATGAGTCAGCATCTTCAAATAAGAGCTCTTGAAAACAATCCCGACTACCGGGAATATTCTGCGTCTTCCCGGAGTATCACTTATGGCTTACTTAAATTGTCAACTTGGCAGAAAGTGGTGTCAGCGCGGCGGCCTAAATTTATCCGTCAGAGTTAAATAAGGGCATGGAGCGGCTCAGGAAAGCCCAGCGTAAGAGGATCCAAGGGTGCTGATAGCGTACATTGTCTGACTGTAAAAATACATCAGTGACTACAAGGGAAACTATTCCTCCGTCATGCTCCCCGGACGGGAATTTTCCACACGCCGCCCCTGGTAAAGTTCAGCATAACTGTAAATGTTATATGCTGACGTGACAATAACGTATGGCAGGTTGGAATATACTGTACAGACTCAAGAGGACACCCTCGCCTTGTAAAAAAAAAATAAAATAAAATAAATAAAAAGGCAGGCAGGCTACTCTTGTTTGTACTCTGCATGAGCTCTTGCCTCTGCGGTTATGAATGAGCCTTGTTTACCCATTCGCTGACCATGTGACTCACACTCCCACGCCCATTCGCACGGGCGTTGCCATGGCAGCCGCTGAGAATGGAACACAGCACTAAGTGAAGGTCCCGAAATGGAGCCTCTCCTCTTTCTCTCTTTTTTTTTTTTTAAGCCATGGGAAGCGTCTCCGTCACCAGGAGGGCTTTTCTAAAAAGAGTCGAAGGTTTGAGTGATGGGATTCTTGTTCTTGGGTGCTACTTTGTGGAAGGTGTGTACAATTAAAGCTACAGTGCCCTCTGCTGGGAGAAGTTGCACATTGACACATGGCAAGCCGAGAAAGCTTTTTAAATTTTTTTTTAAATGGTTCTATAATTTTCTTAAATTTAAACAGCTGAGGCATTTTTACAAAAGAAAATCAAAAAATATTTTTTCTTAGTCAAAATTCTAATGTTTAACATGAATGCATATTTATGTGTATTGTTGCAAGCTGCACGGTAACTGAGTGGTTAGCGCGCATGCCTCACAGCTAGGAGACCTGAGTTCAATTCCACCCTCAGCCATCTCTGTGTGGAGTTTGCATGTGTTCCAGGTACTCCAGTTTTCGCCCACATTCCAAAAACATGCTCGGTTAATTAGCGACTCCAAATTGTCCATAGGTATGAATGTGAGTGTGAATGGTTGTTTGTCTACATGTGCCCTGTGATTGGCTGGCCACCAGTCCAGGGTGTACCTGCCTCTCCCTCGAAGAGAGCTGGTATAGGCTCCAGCACCCCTGCGACCCTCATGTGGATAAGCGGTAGAAAATGAATGAATATTTAAGCATTATTAGAGCCCTCTAGACATGAAATAACACCCCTATATTGACTTTTAAACTCTTATTACCCAAATTTGTAAATAAAAGGAAATAAAACATTTTACGGGCTGCACGGTGTACGAGTGGTTAGCACATAGGCTTCACAAATAGGAGACCCGAGTTCAATTCCACCTTCGGCTATCTCTGTGTGGAGTTAGCATGTTCTCCCCGTGCATGCGTGGGTTTTCTCCGGGTACTCCGGTTTCCTCCTAGATTCCAAAAACATGCTAGGTTAATTAGCGGCTCCAAATTGTCCATAGGTATGAATGCGAGTGTGAATGGTTGTTTGACTATATGTGCCCTGTGATTGGCTGGCCACCAGTCCAGGGTGTAGAAGACATCTGGGATAGGCTCCAGCAATAAGCAGTAGAAAATTAATGAATTCAATTAATTGTAGTTTAACCAATTGACTCTGGCTTGTTTTCGTCTAAGTACTGTAACATGTACTACTATTGTTCCCCCAGTGTGTCTCCTGTGAGAGTGTGTCCAGTTGTCTGCATGCAGGGAATGACGACTCCTTTCAAGACGACCAAAGCTTTAAAGGTAAGCATGAGACGCCATCTTGACTCATTCTCAGAGGCACCCACACTGAGTCGGTTTTACTTCCAGGTCAAGAAGGAGGCGGGCGAGAATGCCCCGGCCCTCAGCGACGATGAGCTGGTGGCCATGTCCGTCCGGGAGCTGAACCAGCACCTTCGCGGGCTCACCAAGGAGGACGTGGTGCGGCTGAAGCAGCGGCGACGGACGCTCAAGAACCGAGGCTACGCCGCCAGCTGCCGCATCAAGCGCGTCACCCAGAAGGAGGAGCTGGAGCGGCAGAAGACGGAGCTGCAGCAGGAAGTGGACAAGCTGGCCCGGGAGAACGCCAGCATGAGATTGGAGCTGGACGCCCTGCGGGCTAAGTACGAGGCGCTGCAGTGCTTCGCCAGGACTGTGACCCGCGGGCCCCTGTCGCCGGGTAAAGTGGCCACTACTAGCGTCATCACCATCGTCAAGTCGGCCAACCACAACAATTCCGGCCACGCCCCTTTCTCAGCTCCGTCCTAGTGTTGACTGGACTGGGCTGTCCTGAACCCTCATCCTGTGCACTGGGGGGGAAGCTCAGTCGTGAGACTGGAGCATGATGGGATGGCATCTCCATGTGATGTTATGCTGCATTCACACACCTCCTCTTTGTGGCGCCCCTTTTACACAGAAACCCACCAAAGTGGGTCCACCTTCGCCGATGTTCATTTATATGACAAACACGCCCACGTACAAGACATCCATCCAGTACCGGGACGCTTTTGGGGCCTTGACCCCACAGTTTACACAACAGCACAACATTCCCGACTGTGTAAAAGGGGCTTTTTTTTTTTTTTTTTTACAATCTGCCCTCTGAACACCAAACTGAAGAACGCAGCACTCACCTGGCACAGCTTGGATACTTAAAGTCCACCTTCTTATCATTTCCAAGTACACCTCGTCCCTTTGTGAGCCTTCAAACTGTGTTGCCTTAACGCATCCTTGGATTAGAAATACAGGATAATCGTTCCGGGTGAGTCCGTCCTGTCAAACAGTGGATTGGGTTCTTAGGGAGGTTTTTGCTGGAGTTAGTTTAGTCATTAGATATTCCAACACCACATTTTTGAGCACTTACTGTAGGAGGGAACTGTCTAAGTCGCAGTATAAAACAGTAAACGAATCGGAAGCTAATCAGGTACCGGAAGACACGCCCTTTTACAACAGCACTTCCTGTATGGGATTGCGTTCATGTGAATGCCACTGAAAAAAAAATGACTTTACTCTCATACAAATACAAATTAATATCCTAAAATGACCAATTTTCAAACATATTTTTCTTTATTTTTGTAACATTACAAAAATATTGTAAATTCAAATTAGGATATTACTTTTGCACAATTAAAATAACGTAATGAATCAAACTTTTTCAAAAAAATCACAATTTTTTTGTCAAATTTCAGGGTTATTCTTGTAAGGAAATTTTTTTTAAAACAATTTACGACTATTATTGTAATATAGATATTAAAAAAAATCTATTGTAGTGTAATTCCAAAGTTATTTTTATGTCAAGTTATTATTTCGTTCTCAAAAGCAGAACATTACGACTTTTTTGGGCCAAATTTTAATAGTTTCTTGTCATATTATTACACATTAAAAAAAAAAATAAAGTAAATATTGAAATTACAATTTTATTCTTGTAAAATTACAACATTTCCTCTATTGAAATTTTACAAAATTGAAAATTTTAATTGAAAAAGTCAAAATAGTAAAACATGGACAATCTGAGGTATGTTTATTTTCGGTCAGTGCTAGCATTTACTGGTTAAAAAACAGCTAATGTGCTAGCATTAGACAAAGTACTCACCAATTGTCATCCACAGTCACAATACGGGACACACTGTATGTGCATAGTGTGTGTGGATTGCTATGATATGCTATGATGTAGTTATTTTTCCAATGGCATTTACATCTTTCTGCATTCGCACGCCATTTTCTGAAAATATTGCGGTTTTCTCGTTATTCAAAAGGTAATCCCTATTGGATAAAGCTAAAAAAGAACATAAAATAACTTGAAGTGAAATGCTTCCTGAACTTATTAGAGACTTCGGGCTCACCCCTTTTTAGCTGTGGTCAACTCGCCTCCGTCCAGAGAAAATAAAGACGTCATTCCTACTGCAGGGTCAGGCCAAGTGCTGCTGCTGCTGGTGACTCACACACGGTGACTTTTCTTTTTCATTCATTTTGATTTTTTTTTTCCCTTGCTTTTGACACACTCTTGTGCAAGAGGACTCCTGATGCTGACCTCTAAGTAGGAGGAGGAGGAGGAGGAGGAAAAGAAACATCAAATTTGGCGTCATGGCAACCCAATGCTGTAAACACCCGTGCTCTTACAACTCAAGCCATTCTTAAGAAAGGACAAAAAAAAAACGTTATCAGGATCTTCTCTTGGCCTAGAGGATATGACTGTTGCCCCCCCTCCAGAAAGAAAAAACTACACTGGGGGGGACTTTGCTGCTGTATAACCTGCTGTGACCTTCCAGCGGGGGCATTGCTGTGTCCTTACTCTCATTTTGTATGTTCTTATTTCCATAGGTTTTATAAGCATTATACATTATATAAATATATATATATATATATGACATATTTTTCTATATTTATGTTACTATCTCGGGAGTGGTGTGTTTATGCAACTTTTATGTTATTGATGCTGACGTTGTATCCACATTTACAATGAGAAAAAAAACTATTCTCATGACTTTGTGAGTATTTATAGGCCACGGATAGTTTGCTCTCAGCACACTTGTTTTGATTTTTTAGTCAGCACGACTGAGATTCATTGTTGACGGTTCACTTTTTGGTTCAAAAGTGCAAAAAAAACAAAAAACAAAAAGCATGCACAGCTCTTATGTTATTTTGGACTCTTAATTCCTCCTAATGATGATGGTAATGATTATAAACAGCTAAGAAACCTTACCTGAAAAGAATAATTCCAATAGCTGCTACAGGACATCCTGTCTGGAAGACAGTGAAAAATAAAGTAAACACAAGTGAAACAGTGACCTCTAGTGGCAAATTGAGTTCAGTGTTAAATTTCAGCTTAATAGTAAACATTTGAACAAAAACAGCCCTTTAAATGTTATACAAAAATACAGATATTACCTGTGTTGGATGTCTTGATCCTCTCCGTCCTTCTGTTCACGTCCATACTGACATAAGCCATAATGATGACAATGGATTGTTCTTTTCCTATTAAATGAAAATGTGCCCAAAACACACAAAAGCTAAACCAGCCCGACAAGCTCACATATATTTGTGTTTAAGGTGTCGGATGCACAATAGAATGAAATGCATTTTGAAGAGCTACGACATGTCATTACTCTGCTCATGAATATTTATTTCATTCAACTGTATTAAAAATGCCTAAATTATTTTTCTTGACTTTCACTTCCTTTC